>NC_063438.1:27361029-27496444 GCF_020379485.1 Brassica napus | reverse complement strand
TGTGGACTAACCACTATAAAATCGCTATTTTCTAGGAAAATGGAGACAACAAAAGTTCCAAACCTCTTGACCTTCATCATATGTTAGTGAAGGATGCAATTATGCATTAAAACAGATTTTTCATATTTTTGAATTTTTTCTCAAAATCTATGGGCTAACCCTACGAAATACTGAATTTTCGGTAAATGCTCTAATAATGAAGCATATGATAATTGGGGTTGTTTTAAAATTTCTAAACACATTCTACACATTTTATTAATGTATATTAAACTCATTTTCATGGTACATGGGCATCGGTTTAATTTTTGTCAATTAATTTAGTAAAACTTCATATACTCCCTAAATTGGTGGACTAACCACTATAAAATCGTTATTCTCTAGAAACACGGAGACAAAAAAGTTCCAAACCTCTTTGACCTTCATCATATGTTAGTGAAGGATGCACTATGCATTAAAACAAATTTTCATATTTTTGAATTTTTCTCAAAATCTATGGGCTAACCCCTACGAAAATACTGAATTTTTCGGTAAATGCTATAATAATGAAGCATATGATAATTGGGGTTGTTTTAAAATTTCTAAACACATTCTACATTTTTATTAAGTATATTAAACTCATTTTCATGGTACATGGGCATCGGTTTTAATTTTTTGTCAATTAATTTAGTAAAACTTCATAATACTCCCTAAATTGGTGGACTAACCACTATAAAATCGCTATTTTCTAGGGAAATGGAGACAAAAAGTTCCAAACCTCTTTGACCTTCATCATATGTTAGTGAAGGATGCAACTATGCATTAAAACAAATTTTCATATTTTTGAATTTTTCTCAAAATCTATGGGCTAACCCCTACGAAAATACTGAATTTTTCGGTAAATGCTCTAATAATGAAGCATATGATCTTTGGGGTTGTTTTAAAATTTCTAAACACATTCTACATTTTATTAATGTATATTAAACTCATTTTCATGGTACATGGCATCGGTTTAATTTTTTGTCAATTAATTAGTAAAACTTCATAATACTCCCTAAATTGGTGGACTAACCACTATAAAATAGTTATTCTCTAGAAACACGGAGACAAAAAATTCCCAAACCTCTTTGACCTTCATCATATGTTAGTGAAGGATGCAACTATGCATTAAAACAAATTTTCATATTTTTGAATTTTTCTCAAAATCTATGGGCTAACCCCTACGAAAATACTGAATTTTTCGGTAAATGCTCTAATAATGAAGCATATGATCTTTGGGGTTGTTTTAAAATTTCTAAACACATTCTACATTTGTATTAATGTATATAAACTCATTTTCATGGTACATGGGCATCGTTTTAAGTTTTTTGTCAATTAAATTAGTAAAACTTCATAATACTCCTAAATTGGTGGACTAACCACTATAAAATCGCTATTTTCTAGGGAATGGAGACAACAAAAGTTCCAAACCTCTTTGACCTTCATCATATGTTAGTGAAGGATGCATTATGCATTAAAACAGATTTTCATATTTTTGAATTTTTCTCAAATCTATGGGCTAACCCCTACGAAAATACTGAATTTTTCGGTAAATGCTCTAATAATGAAGCATATGATAATTGGGGTTGTTTTAAAAATTTCTAAACACATTCTACATTTTTATTAATGTATATTAAACTCATTTTCATGGTACATGGGCATCGTTTAATTTTTTGTCAATTAATTAGTAAAACTTCATAATACTCCTAATTGGTTGGACTAACCACTATAAAATAGTTATTCTCTAGAAACCAAGACAAAACAGGGTCCCAAACCTCTTTGACCTTCATCATATGTTAGTGAAGGATGCAACTATGCATTAAAACAAATTTTTCATATTTTGAATTTTTCTCAAATCTATGGGCTAACCCCTACGAAAATACTGATTTTTCGGTAAATGCTCTAATAATGAAGCATATGATCTTTGGGGTTGTTTTAAAATTTCTAAACACATTCTACATTTGTATTAATGTATATTAAACTCATTTTCATGGTACATGGGCATCGTTTTAAGTTTTTTGTCAATTAAATTAGTAAAACTTCATAATACTTCCTAAATTGGTGGACTAACCACTATAAAATCGCTATTTTCTAGGAAAATGGAGACAACAAAAGTTCCAAACCTCTTTGACCTTCATCATATGTTAGTGAAGGATGCAATTATGCATTAAAACAGATTTTCATATTTTTGAATTTTTCTCAAAATCTATGGGCCCCCTACGAAAATACTGAATTTTTCGGTAAATGCTATAATAATGAAGCATATGATAATTGGGGTTGTTTTAAAATTTCTAAACACATTCTACATTTGTATTGTATATTAAACTCATTTTCATGGTACATGGGCATCGGTTTAATTTTTTGTCAATTAATTTAGTAAAACTTCATAATACTCCCTAAATTGGTGGACTAACCACTATAAAATATTATTCTCTAGAAACACGGAGACAAAAAAGGTCCAAACCTCTTTGACCTTCATCATATGTTAGTGAAGGATGCAACTATGCATTAAAACAAAATTTTCATATTTTTGAATTTTTCTCAAAATCTATGGGCTAACCCCTACGAAAATACTGAATTTTTCGGTAAATGCTCTAATAATGAAGCATATGATCTTTGGGTTGTTTTAAAATTTCTAAACACATTCTACATTTTTATTAATGTATATTAAACTCATTTTCATGGTACATGGGCATCGTTTAATTTTTTGTCAATTAATTTAGTAAAACTTCATAATACTCTCCTAAATTGGTCTACCACTATAAAATAGTTATTCTCTAGAAACACGGAGACAAAAAGGTCCCAAACCTCTTTGACCTTCATCATATGTTAGTGAAGGATGCAACTATGCATTAAAACAAATTTTCATATTTTTGAATTTTTCTCAAAATCTATGGGCTAACCCCTACGAAAATACTGAATTTTTCGGTAAATGCTCTAATAATGAAGCATATGATCTTTGGGTTGTTTTAAAATTTCTAAACACATTCTATTTACATTGTATTAATGTATATTAAACTCATTTTCATGGTACATGGGCATCGTTTTAAGTTTTTTGTCAATTAAATTAGTAAAACTTCATAATACTTCCTAAATTGGTGGACTAACCACTATAAAATCGCTATTTTCTAGGGAAATGGAGACAACAAAAGTTCCAAACCTCTTTGACCTTCATCATATGTTAGTGAAGGATGCAATTATGCATTAAAACAGATTTTTCATATTTTTGAATTTTTCTCAAAATCTATGGGCTAACCCCTACGAAAATACTGAATTTTTCGGTAAATGCTATAATAATGAAGCATATGATAATTGGGGTTGTTTTAAAATTTCTAAACACATTCTACATTTTTATTAATGTATATTAAACTCATTTTCATGGTACATGGGCATCGGTTTAATTTTTTGTCAATTAATTTAGTAAACTTCATAATACTCTCCTAAATTGGTGGACTAACCACTATAAAATAGTTATTCTCTAGAAACGGAGACAAAAGGTCCCAAACCTCTTTGACCTTCATCATATGTTAGTGAAGGATGCAACTATGCATTAAAACAAAATTTTCATATTTTTGAATTTTTCTCAAAATCTATGGGCTAACCCCTACGAAAATACTGAATTTTTCGGTAAATGCTCTAATAATGAAGCATATGATCTTTGGGGTTGTTTTAAAATTTCTAAACACATTCTACATTTGTATTAATGTATATTAAACTCATTTTCATGGTACATGGGCATTGTTTAAGTTTTTTGTCAATTAAATTAGTAAAACTTCATAATACTTCCTAAATTGGTGGACTAACCACTATAAAATCGCTATTTTCTAGGAAATGGAGACAACAAAAGTTCCAAACCTCTTTGACCTTCATCATATGTTAGTGAAGGATGCAATTATGC
Source organism: Brassica napus (assembly GCF_020379485.1). Lineage (NCBI taxonomy): Eukaryota > Viridiplantae > Streptophyta > Magnoliopsida > Brassicales > Brassicaceae > Brassica > Brassica napus. The sequence goes on along the minus strand of NC_063438.1, from coordinate 27,492,531 downwards.
ATTAAAACAGATTTTCATATTTTTGAATTTTTCTCAAAATCTATGGGCCCCCTACGAAAATACTGAATTTTTCGGTAAATGCTCTAATAATGAAGCATATGATCTTTGGGGTTGTTTTAAAATTTCTAAACACCTTCTACATTTTTATTAATGTATATTAAACTCATTTTCATGGTACATGGGCATCGTTTTAAGTTTTTTGTCAATTAATTAGTAAAACTTCATAATACTTCCTAAATTGGTGGACTAACCACTATAAAATCGCTATTTTCTAGGGAAATGGAGACAACAAAAGTTCCAAACCTCTTTGACCTTCGTCATATGTTAGTAAAGGATGCAATTATGCATTAAAACAGATTTTTCATATTTTTGAATTTTTCTCAAAATATATGGGCTAACCTGAATTTTGGAACTTTTCGGTAAATGCTCTAATAATGAGGCATATGATCTTTGGGGTTGTTTTAAAATTTCTAAACACATTCTACATTTTTATTAATGTATATTAAACTCATTTTCATGGTACATGGGCATCGGTTTAATTTTTTGTCAATTAATTTAGTAAAACTTCATAATACTCCCTAAATTGGTGGACTAACTACTATAAAATAGTTATTCTCGAAACAACGGAGACAAAAAATGTTCAAACCTCTTTGACCTTCATCATATGTTAGTGAAGGATGAACTATGCATTAAAAAAATTTTCATATTTTTAAATTTTTCTCAAAATCTATGGGCTAACCCCTACGAAAATACTGAATTTTTCGGTAAATGCTCTAATAATGAAGCATATGATCTTTGGGGTTGTTTTAAAATTTCTAAACACATTCTACATTTGTATTAATGTATATTAAACTCATTTTCATGGTACATGGGCATCGTTTTAAGTTTTTTGTCAATTAAATTAGTAAAACTTCATAATACTTCCTAAATTGGTGGACTAACCACTATAAAATCGCTATTTTCTAGGGAAATGGAGACAACAAAAGTTCCAAACCTCTTTGACCTTCATCATATGTTAGTGAAGGATGCAATTATGCATTAAAACAGATTTTTCATATTTTTGAATTTTTCTCAAAATCTATGGGCTAACCCCTACGAAAATACTGAATTTTTCGGTAAATGCTATAATAATGAAGCATATGATAATTGGGGTTGTTTTAAAATTTCTAAACACATTCTACATTTTTATTAATGTATATTAAACTCATTTTCATGGTACATGGGCATCGGTTTAATTTTTGTCAATTAATTTAGTAAAACTTCATAATACTCCCTAAATTGGTGGACTAACCACTATAAAATAGTTATTCTCTAGAAACACGGAGACAAAAAGGTCTCCAACCTCTTTGACCTTCATCATATGTTAGTGAAGGATGCAACTATGCATTAAAACAAATTTTCATATTTTTAAATTTTTCTCAAAATCTATGGGCTAACCCTACGAAAATACTGAATTTTTCGGTAAATGCTATAATAATGAAGCATATGATAATTTGGGTTGTTTTAAAATTTCTAAACACATTCTACATTTTTATTAATGTATATTAAACTCATTTTCATGGTACATGGGCATCGGTTTAATTTTTTGTCAATTAATTTAGTAAAACTTCATATACTACCCTAAATTGGTGGACTAACTACTATAAAATAGTTATTCTCTCGAAACACGGAGACAAAAAAGGTCCTAACCTCTTTGACCTTCATCATATGTTAGTGAAGGATGCAACTATGCATTAAAACAAAATTTTCATATTTTTGAATTTTTCTCAAAATCTATGGGCTAACCCCTACGAAAATACTGAATTTTTCGGTAAATGCTTTAATAATGAAGCATATGATCTTTGGGGTTGTTTTAAAATTTCTAAACACATTCTACATTTGTATTAATGTATATTAAACTCATTTTCATGGTACATGGGCATCGTTTTAAGTTTTTTGTCAATTAAATTTGTAAAACTTCATAATACTTCCTAAATTGGTGGACTAACCACTATAAAATCGCTATTTTCTAGGGAAATGGAGACAACAAAAGTTCCAAACCTCTTTGACCTTCATCATATGTTAGTGAAGGATGCAATTATGCATTAGAACAGATTTTTCATATTTTTGAATTTTTCTCAAAATCTATGGGCTAACCTGAATTTTGGAACTTTTCGGTAAATGCTCTAATAATGAAGCATATGATCTTTGGGGTTGTTTTAAAATTTCTAAACACATTACATTTTTATAATTGTATATTTATATAAGTTCCATTTCACATTTTAATAATATATTTTTTTAAATTCTACATTTTTTTAATGTATATTAAACTCATTTTCATGGTACATGGGCATCGGTTTAATTTAGTAAAACTTCATAATACTCCCTAAATTGGTGGACTAACTACTATAAAATAGTTATTCTCTCGAAACACGGAGACAAAAAATGTCTCAAACCTCTTTGACCTTCATCATATGTTAGTGAAGGATGCAACTATGCATTAAAACAAAATTTTCATATTTTTAAATTTTTCTCAAAATCTATGGGCTAACCCCTACGAAAATACTGAATTTTTCGGTAAATGCTCTAATAATGAAGCATATGATCTTTGGGGTTGTTTTAAAATTTCTAAACACATTCTACATTTGTATTAATGTATATTAAACTCATTTTCATGGTACATGGGCATCGTTTTAAGTTTTTTGTCAATTAAATTAGTAAAACTTCATAATACTTCCTAAATTGGTGGACTAACCACTATAAAATCGCTATTTTCTAGGGAAATGGAGACAACAAAAGTTCCAAACCTCTTTGACCTTCATCATATGTTAGTGAAGGATGCAATTATGCATTAGAACAGATTTTTCATATTTTTGAATTTTTCTCAAAATCTATGGGCTAACCCACCCTGCGAAAATACTGAATTTTTCGGTAAATGCTATAATAATGAAGCATATGATAATTGGGGTTGTTTTAAAATTTCTAAACACATTCTACATTTGTATTAATGTATATTAAACTCATTTTCATGGTACATGGGCATCGGTTTAATTTTTTGTCAATTAATTTAGTAAAACTTCATAATACTCCCTAAATTGGTGGACTAACTACTATAAAATAGTTATTCTCTCGAAACACGGAGACAAAAAAGGTCATAACCTCTTTGACCTTCATCATATGTTAGTGAAGGATGCAACTATGCATTAAAACAAAATTTTCATATTTTTGAATTTTTCTCAAAATCTATGGGCTAACCCTACGAAAATACTGAATTTTTCGGTAAATGCTCTAATAATGAAGCATATGATCTTTGGGGTTGTTTTAAAATTTCTAAACACATTCTACATTTGTATTAATGTATATTAAACTCATTTTCATGGTACATGGGCATCGTTTTAAGTTTTTTATCAGTTAAATTAGTAAAACTTCATAATACTTCCTAAATTGGTGGACTAACCACTATAAAATCGCTATTTTCTAGGGAAATGGAGACAACAAAAGTTCCAAACATCTTTGACCTTCATCATATGTTAGTGAAGGATGCAATTATGCATTAAAACAGATTTTTCATATTTTTGAATTTTTCTCAAAAATCTATGGGCTTAACCCCTACGAAAATACTGAATTTTTCGGTAAATGCTATAGTAATGAAGCATATGATAATTGGGGTTGTTTTAAAATTTCTAAACACATTCTACATTTTTATTAATGTATATTAAACTCATTTTCATGGTACATTGACATCGGTTTAATTTTTTGTCAATTAATTTAGTAAAACTTCATAATACCCCCTAAATTGGTGGACTAACCACTATAAAATAGTTATTCTCTAGAAACATGGAGACAAAAAAACGTCCCAAACCTCTTTGACCTTCATCATATGTTAGTAAAGGATGCAACTATGCATTAAAACAAAATTTTCTTATTTTTGAATTTTTCTCAAAATCTATGGGCTAACCCCTACGAAAATACTGAATTTTTCGGTAAATGCTCTAATAATGAAGCATATGATCTTTGAGGTTGTTTTAAAATTTCTAAACACGTTCTACATTTGTATTAATGTATATTAAACTCATTTTCATGGTACATGGGCATCGTTTTAAGTTTTTTGTCAATTAAATTAGTAAAACTTCATAATACTTCCTAAATTGGTGGACTAACCACTATAAAATCGCTATTTTCTAGGGAAATGGAGACAACAAAAGTTTCAAACCTCTTTGACCTTTATCATATGTTAGTGAAAGATGCAATTACTCATTAAAACAGTATTTTCATATTTTTCAATTTTTTTCAAAATCTATGTGTTAACCCCTACGAAAATATTGAATTTTTCGGTAAATGCTCTATATCTTGAAGCCTATTATCTTGAGTGTGTTTTTAAAATTTCTAAACACATTCTACATTTGTATTAATGTATATTAAACTCTCTTTTAAGGTACATTGGCTTCGTTTTAATTTTTTCAATTAATTTAGTAAAGGTTCAAAATATTCCCTAAATTGGTGGATTAACCACTATAGAATCGTTATTTTTTAGAGAAACGGAGACAACAAAAATTTTAAACCACTGTGATCTTCATTATATATTTGTGAAAGGTGCAACTATGCATTAAAACAGTGTTTTCATATTTTTTAAATTTTTCTCAAAATATATGTGTAACCCCTACGAAAATATTGAATGTTTCGGTAAATGCGCTATATATTGAAGCCTACGATCTTTAGTGTTGTTTTAAAATTTCTAAACACATTCTACATTTTTATTAATGTATATTAAACTCTCTTTCATGGTGCATGAGCATCATTCTAAATTTTTGTCAATTAATTTAATAAAAGTTCATAATCTTCTATATAATAAAGCGCAAGTCGCTTCACCAATCAGAATTAGATATGTGGCAAAATAAAAAAAAAAATTCTTTTTTCTTTCTTTTTTTGGCTGCGAAGATATTGCAAAAAAATATTTGAAATTTTCTTTTCTTCTACTTTTTTTCGCCCATCAAAGTATTGCAAGAAATAAATGAATTAATCTTTGCTTAATCTCCTTTTTGTTCGGCAGTCAAATATTCAAAAACTAACTTCCTAATTTTTCTCACAAAAAAGATTAATTTACGTGGTTTGATTATATTGTATTCACGTTGTACATTTTCTATGTGTATGTAATTATATTACATTTATTATTAATATAATAAAGGATAGATAAAAAACAAACACCATAAAATTAATTTAACAATGCAAAAAGATAAATATAGATAACTACCCACGATTCTTTATCCCATAAATCATTTTCTTCATTATACTCAACTGAACACCACAATAGTTTCATCTTTCCTTTTCTCTTTATCACTACCGTTTCATATTTTTTTGTATTCCTTGCCACGATCTCCACCTCCCCATCCTATATTAAATTAAGTTATTCAACAAATTTGTTTATTAAATGTTTCAAACAGTTTAATTTCTCCCATGAGGTAACTGATGCTTTCATCTCTCCCATAATTTTATTTTGATACCGACAACATCCTATACTCTTTCTTTTCTGGACGAATTTTCAATCTGATGGTGGCTGTATAGTAAATGAGTAAGTGATAAAGTATCTTAATTCCAACAATTAATCATGTTTTGTTGTACAGTTCCCATTCCTTATGCTTTTGTTTTTTTATTTCTTTTTTTTTTGCAGAGGAATCATTACTGTTCTCATTACTGTTTTCAACGTAAAAAATGATTCTCAGCTTAAAACAAAGAAAATATGTTTAATTTGAAGTCGACAACGATTGAAGGAGAATTAAAGGGAAACGAGACAACTTACACGAAGACTCTCAGCCCACATTCCTGTTCATGTTTTGATCAATAGGTCAAATGCAAAACCTTTTAATTATTCAAAGAAGGCATAGAACAAAACCTTGACCACTAAATTTGTTTATTTTTAAACAATAGTTAGTGTTGTAAACATTGTATGGTTAACCAATTATTAAATATCGAATTTGTAAAACTCTTAAATGACTAATTTTGGACAGTAATTTATATAATAAATATCATGGGATGAACATATATAAATATATCTAGATGTGGTTGAGGTGAATTCGTTAAAAAAAAAATATTATAAATAATTATTTAAGCATGCTTACATCTAACCAAGTATACTAGCTAAAGTATGCAATTTTTTAATATACTAAAATATCATGTTATCATAAATTATTTCCTTCCAATTATTCAAATTTACTTTTACTAAATTAAACTAAAAAAAGGTTTTTGTTATCAATTAAAGATAAGAAAAAAACAATGAATTAAATACCCGAGCGTAGCTCGGGTGAAATATACTAGTATTACCTAAATTGGTGGACTAACCACTATAAAATCGCAATTTTCTAGAGAAACGAAGACAACAAAAGTTCTAACCCTCTTTGATCTTCATCATATGTTAGTGAAGGATGCAACTATGCAATAAAACACTATTTTCATATTTTTGAAATTTTTCACAAAATCTATGTGTTATCCCTACGAAAATATTGAATTTTTCGGAAAATGCTCTATATACTGAAGCCTATGATCTTTAGTGTTGTTTTAAAATTTCTAAACACATTCTACATTTGTATTAATGTATATTAAACTCTATTTCATGGTACATGAGCGTCGTTTTAATTTGTTTCAAATAATTTATTAATGCTTCAAAATATTTTCTAAATTGGAGGATTAACCACTATAAAATCGCTATTTTTTAAAGAAACGGAGACAACAAAAATTTTAAACCTTTGTGATCTTCATTATATGTTTGTGAAATATGCAACTATGCATTAAAACAGTGTTTTCATATTTTTTAATTTTTCTCAAAATATAAGTGTAACCTACGAAAATATTGAATGTTTCGGTAAATGTTCTATATATTGAAGCATGTGATCTTTAGTGTTGTTTTAAAATTTTTAAACACATTCTACATTTGTATTAATGTATATTAAACTCTCTTTCATGGTTCATGGGCATCATTTTAATTTTTTCAAATAATTTAATAATGCTTCAAAATATTTCCTAAATTGGTGGACTAAGCACTATTAAATCACTATTTTCTAAAGAAACGGAGACAACAAAAGTTCTAAACCTCTGTGATCTTCATTATATGTTTGTGAAAGATGCAACTATGCATTAAAACAGAATTTTCATATTTTTTAATTTTTCTCAAAATCTATGTGTTATAACCTCTACGAAAATATTGAATTTTTCGGTAAATGCTATATATATTGAAGCATGTGATCTTTAGTGTTGTTTTACAATTTCAAAACACATTATATATTTGTATTAATGTATATTAAACTTTATTTCATGGTACATGGACATCGTTTTAATTGTTTGTCAATTAATTTAGTAAAACTTCATAATACTCCCTAAATTGGTGAACTAATCACTTTAAAATCGCTATTTTATAGAGAAACGAAGACAAAAAAGTTCCAAACCTCTTTGACCTTCATCATATGTTAGTGAAAGATGCAACTACTCATTAAAACAGTATTTTCATATTTTTTAATTTTTTTCAAAATCTATGTGTTAACCCCTACGAAAATATTAAATTTTTCGGTAAATGCTCTATATATTAAAGCATGTGATCTTTAGTGTTGTTTTAAAATTTCTAAACACATTCTAAATTTGTATTAGTGTATATTAAACTCTCTTTCATGGTGCATGAACATTGTTCTAAATTTTTGTCAATTAATTTAATAAAAGTTCATAATATTACCTAAATTGGTGGACTAACCACTATAAAATCGCAATTTTCTAGAGAAACGAAGACAGCAAAAGTTCTAACCCTCTTTGATCTTCATCATATGTTAGTGAAGGATACAACTATGCATTGAAGCACTATTTTCATGTTTTTGAAATTTTTCACAAAATCTATATGTTAATCCCTACGAAAATATTAAATTTTTCGGTAAATGCTCTATAGACGGAAGCCTATGATCTTTAGTGTTGTTTTAAAATTTCTAAACACATTCTACATTTGTATTAATGTATATTAAACTCTCTTTCATGTTACATGGGCGTCTTTTTATTTTTTTCAATTAATTTAGTAAAGCTTCAAAATATTCTCTAAATTGGTGGATTAACCACTATAAAATCGCTATTTTTAGAGAAACAGAGACAACAAAAAATTTTAAACCTCTGTGATCTTCATTATATGTTTGTGAAAGATGCAACTATGCATTAAAACAGTGTTTTCATATTTTTTAATTTTTCTCAAAGTATATGTGTAACCCTTACAAAAATATTGAATGTTTCGGTAAATGCTCTATATATTGAAGCATGTGATCTTTAGTGTTTGTTTTAAATTTCTAAACATATTATACATTTGTATTAATGTATATTAAACTCTTTTTCATGGTACATGGGCATCGTTTTAAGTTTTTGTCAATTAATTTAGTAAAACTTCATAATACTCACTAAATTGGTGAACTAAGCACTATAAAATCGCTATTTTCTAGAGAATCGAAGACAGCAAAAGTTCTAAACCACTTTGATATTCATCATATGTTAGTGAAGGATGCAACTATGAATTAAAATAAAATTTTCATATTTTTGAATTTTTTTCAAAATCTATGTGTTAACCCCTACGAAAATATTGAATTTTTCGGTAAATGCTATATATATTGAAGCCTATGATCTTTAGTGTTGTTTTAAAATTTCTAAACACATTATAAATTTGTATTAATGTATATTAAACTCTCTTTCATGGTGCATGAGTATCGTTCTAAATTTTTTTATTAAAAGTTCATAATGTTATCTAAATTGGTGGACTAACCACTATAAAGTCGCAATTTTCATAAGAAACGAAGACAACAAAAATTCTAACCCTCTTTGATCTTCATCATATGTTAGTGAAGGATGCAACTATGCATTAAAACACTATTTTCATATTTTTGAAATTTTTCACAAAATCTATGTGTTAATCCCTATGAAAATATTGAATTTTTCGGTAAATGCTCTATATACTAAAGCCTATGATCTTTAGTGTTGTTTTAAAATTTCTAAACACATTCTACATTTGTATTAATGTATATTAAACTCAATTTCATGGTACATGGGCGTCGTTTTAATTTTTTTTCAAATAATTTAGTAAAGCTTCAAAATATTCCCTAAATTGGTGGACTAACCACTATAAAATCGCTGTTTTTTAGAGAAACGGAGACAACAAAAATTTTAAACCTCTGTGATCTTCATTATATGTTTGTGAAAGATGCAACTATGCATTAAAACAGTGTTTTCATATTTTTTATTTTTTCTCAAATTATATGTGTAACCCCAACGAAAATATTGAATGTTTCGGAAAATGCTCTATATATTTAAGCATGTGATCTTTAGTGTTGTTTTAAAATTTCTAAACACATTCTACATTTGTATTTATGTATATTAAACTCTCTTTCATGGTAAATGGACATCGTTTTAATTTTTTCAATTAATTTAGTAAAGCTTCAAAATATTCTCTAAATTGGTGGATTAAGCACTATTAAATCGCTATTTTCTAGAGAAACGGAGCAATAAAAGTTCTAAACCACTTTGATATTCATCATGTATTAGTGAAGGATGCAACTATGAATTAAAATAGAATTTTTCATATTTTTGAATTTTTCTCAAAATCTCTGTGTTAACCTCTACAAAAATATTGAATATTTCGGTAAATGCTATATATATTGAAGCCTACGATCTTTAGTGTTGTTTTAAAATTTATAAACACATTCTAAATTTGTATTAATGTATATTAAACTCTATTTCATGGTACATGGGCGTCGTTTTAATTTGTTTCAAATAATTTAGTAATGCTTCAAAATATTTTCTAAATTGGAGGATTAACCACTATAAAATCGCTATTTTTTAAAGAAACGGAGACAACAAAAATTTTAAACCTTTGTGATCTTCATTATATGTTTGTGAAATATGCAACTATGCATTAAAACAGTGTTTTCATATTTTTTAATTTTTCTCAAAATATAAGTGTAACCTACGAAAATATTGAATGTTTCGGTAAATGTTCTATATATTGAAGCATGTGATCTTTAGTGTTGTTTTAAAATTTTTAAACACATTCTACATTTGTATTAATGTATATTAAACTCTCTTTCATGGTTCATGGGCATCATTTTAATTTTTTCAAATAATTTAATAATGCTTCAAAATATTTCCTAAATTGGTGGACTAAGCACTATTAAATCACTATTTTTCTAAAGAAACGGAGACAACAAAAGTTCTAAACCTCTGTGATCTTCATTATATGTTTGTGAAAGATGCAACTATGCATTAAAACAGAATTTTCATATTTTTTAATTTTTCTCAAAATCTATGTGTTATAACCTCTACGAAAATATTGAATTTTTCGGTAAATGCTATATATATTGAAGCATGTGATCTTTAGTGTTGTTTTACAATTTCAAAACACATTATATATTTGTATTAATGTATATTAAACTTTATTTCATGGTACATGGACATCGTTTTTAATTGTTTGTCAATTAATTTAGTAAAACTTCATAATACTCCCTAAATTGGTGAACTAATCACTTTAAAATCGCTATTTTATAGAGAAACGAAGACAAAAAGTTCCAAACCTCTCTTGACCTTCATCATATGTTAGTGAAAGATGCAACTACTCATTAAAACAGTATTTTCATATTTTTTAATTTTTTTCAAAATCTATGTGTTAACCCCTACGAAAATATTAAATTTTTCGGTAAATGCTCTATATATTAAAGCATGTGATCTTTAGTGTTGTTTTAAAATTTCTAAACACATTCTAAATTTGTATTAGTGTATATTAAACTCTCTTTCATGGTGCATGAACATTGTTCTAAATTTTTGTCAATTAATTTAATAAAAGTTCATAATATTACCTAAATTGGTGGACTAACCACTATAAAATCGCAATTTTCTAGAGAAACGAAGACAGCAAAAGTTCTAACCCTCTTTGATCTTCATCATATGTTAGTGAAGGATACAACTATGCATTGAAGCACTATTTTCATGTTTTTGAAATTTTTCACAAAATCTATGTGTTAATCCCTACGAAAATATTGAATTTTTCGGTAAATGCTCTATAGACGGAAGCCTATGATCTTTAGTGTTGTTTTAAAATTTCTAAACACATTCTACATTTGTATTAATGTATATTAAACTCTCTTTCATGTTACATGGGCGTCTTTTTATTTTTTTCAATTAATTTAGTAAAGCTTCAAAATATTCTCTAAATTGGTGGATTAACCACTATAAAATCGCTATTTTTAGAGAAACAGAGACAACAAAAATTTTAAACCTCTGTGATCTTCATTATATGTTTGTGAAAGATGCAACTATGCATTAAAACAGTGTTTTCATATTTTTTAATTTTTCTCAAAGTATATGTGTAACCCTTACAAAAATATTGAATGTTTCGGTAAATGCTCTATATATTGAAGCATGTGATCTTTAGTGTTGTTTTAAATTTCTAAACATATTATACATTTGTATTAATGTATATTAAACTCTTTTTCATGGTACATGGGCATCGTTTTAAGTTTTTGTCAATTAATTTAGTAAAACTTCATAATACTCACTAAATTGGTGAACTAAGCACTATAAAATCGCTATTTTCTAGAGAATCGAAGACAGCAAAAGTTCTAAACCACTTTGATATTCATCATATGTTAGTGAAGGATGCAACTATGAATTAAAATAAAATTTTCATATTTTTGAATTTTTTTCAAAATCTATGTGTTAACCCCTACGAAAATATTGAATTTTTCGGTAAATGCTATATATATTGAAGCCTATGATCTTTAGTGTTGTTTTAAAATTTCTAAACACATTATAAATTTGTATTAATGTATATTAAACTCTCTTTCATGGTGCATGAGTATCGTTCTAAATTTTTTTTATTAAAAGTTCATAATGTTATCTAAATTGGTGGACTAACCACTATAAAGTCGCAATTTTCATAAGAAACGAAGACAACAAAAATTCTAACCCTCTTTGATCTTCATCATATGTTAGTGAAGGATGCAACTATGCATTAAAACACTATTTTCATATTTTTGAAATTTTTCACAAAATCTATGTGTTAATCCCTATGAAAATATTGAATTTTTCGGTAAATGCTCTATATACTAAAGCCTATGATCTTTAGTGTTGTTTTAAAATTTCTAAACACATTCTACATTTGTATTAATGTATATTAAACTCAATTTCATGGTACATGGGCGTCGTTTTAATTTTTTTTCAAATAATTTAGTAAAGCTTCAAAATATTCCCTAAATTGGTGGACTAACCACTATAAAATCGCTGTTTTTTAGAGAAACGGAGACAACAAAAATTTTAAACCTCTGTGATCTTCATTATATGTTTGTGAAAGATGCAACTATGCATTAAAACAGTGTTTTCATATTTTTTAATTTTTCTCAAATTATATGTGTAACCCCAACGAAAATATTGAATGTTTCGGAAAATGCTCTATATATTTAAGCATGTGATCTTTAGTGTTGTTTTAAAATTTCTAAACACATTCTACATTTGTATTTATGTATATTAAACTCTCTTTCATGGTAAATGGACATCGTTTTAATTTTTTCAATTAATTTAGTAAAGCTTCAAAATATTCTCTAAATTGGTGGATTAAGCACTATTAAATCGCTATTTTCTAGAGAAACGGAGCAATAAAAGTTCTAAACCACTTTGATATTCATCATGTATTAGTGAAGGATGCAACTATGAATTAAAATAGAATTTTTCATATTTTTGAATTTTTCTCAAAATCTCTGTGTTAACCTCTACAAAAATATTGAATATTTCGGTAAATGCTATATATATTGAAGCCTACGATCTTTAGTGTTGTTTTAAAATTTATAAACACATTCTAAATTTGTATTAATGTATATTAAACTCTCTTTCATGGTGCATGAGCATTGTTCTAAATTTTTGTCAATTAATTTAATAAAAGTTCATAATATTACCTAAATTGGTGGATAGAAAATCGCAATTTTCTAGAGAAACGAAGACAACAAAAGTTCTAAACCTCTGTGATCTTCATTATATGTCTGTGAAAGATGCAACTATGCATTAAAACAGAATTTTCATATTTTTGAATTTTTCTCAAAATCTATGTGTTAACCTCTACGAAAATATTGAATTTTCGGTAAATGCTCTATATATTGAAGCATGTGATCTTTAGTGTTGCTTTAAAATTTCTAAACATATTATATATTTGTATTAATGTATATTAAACTCTCTTTCATGGTACATGGGAATCGTTTTAATTTTTTTGTCAATAAATTTAGTAAAACTTCATAATACTCCATAAATTGGTGAACTAATCACTATAAAATTGCTATTTTAAAGAGAAACGAAGACAAAAAAAAGTTCCAAACCTCTTTGATCTTCATCATATGTTAGTGAAAGATGCAACTACTCATTAAAACTGTATTTTCATATTTTTATTTTTTTTAAAAAATATATGTGTTAACCCCTACGAAAATATTGAATTTTCGGTAAATGCTCTATATATTGAAGCATGTGATCTGTAGTGTTGTTTTAAAATTTCTAAACACATTCTACATTTGTATTAATGTATATTAAACTCGCTTTCATGGAAAATGGACATCGTTTTAATTTTTTCTATTAATTTAGTAAAGCTTCAAAATATTCTCTAAATTGGTGGATTAAGCACTATTAAATCGCTATTTTCTAGAGAAACGGAGACAATAAAAGTTCTAAACCACTTTGATATTCATCATATATTAGTGAAGGATGCAACTATGAATTAAAATAGAATTTTCATATTTTTGATTTTTTCTCAAAATCTATGTGTTAACCCCTACGAAAATATTGAATATTTTGGTAAATGCTATATATATTGAAGCCTACGATCTTTAGTGTTGTTTTAAAATTTATAAACACATTCTAAATTTGTATTAATGTATATGAAACTCTCTTTCATGGTTCATGAGCATTGTTCTAAATTTTTTTCGATTAATTTAATAAAAGTTCATAATATTACCTAAATTGGTGGATAGAAAATCGTAATTTTCTAGAGAAACGAAGACAACAAAAGTTCTAAACCTCTGTGATCTTTATTATATATTTGTGAAAGATGCAACTATGCATTAAAACAGAATTTTCATATTTTTGAATTTTTCTCAAAATCTATGTGTTAACCTCTACGAGAATATTGAATTTTCGGTAAATGCTCTATATATTGAAGCATGTGATCTTTAGTGTTGCTTTAAAATTTCTAAACACATTATATATTTGTATTAATGTATATTAAACTCTCTTTCATGGTACATGGACATCGTTTTAATTTTTTGTCAATAAATTTAGTAAAACTTCATAATACTCCATAAATTGGTGAACTAATCACTATAAAATTGCTATTTTATAGAGAAACGAAGACAAAAAAAGTTCCAAACCTCTTTGATCTTTATCATATGTTAGTGAAAGATGCAACTACTCATTAAAACTGTATTTTCATATTTTTAAAAAAAATTTAAAATTTATGTGTTAACCCCCTACGAAAATATTGAATTTTTCGGTAAATGCTCTATATATTGAAGCATGTGATCTTTAGTGTTGTTTTAAAATTTCTAAACACATTCTAAATTTGTATTAATGTATATTAAACTCTCTGTCATGGTAAATAGACATCGTTTTAATTTTTTCAATTAATTTAGTAAAGCTTCAAAATATTCTCTAAATTGGTGGATTAAGCACTATTAAATCGATATTTTCTAGAGAAACGGAGACAATAAAAGTTCTAAACCACTTTGATATTCATCATATATTAGTGAAGGATGCAACTATGGATTAAAATAAAATTTTCATATTTTTGAATTTTTCTCAAAATCTAGGCTTTAACCCCTACGAAAATATTGAATATTTCGGTAAATGCTATATATATTGAAGCCTACGATCTTTAGTGTTGTTTTAAAATTTATAAACACATTCTAAAATTGTATTAATGTATATTAAACTCTCTTTCATGGTGCATGAGCATTGTTCTAAATTTGTTTCAATTAATTTAATAAAAGTTCATAATATTACCTAAATTGGTGGATAGAAAATCGCAATTTTCTAGAGAAACGAAGACAACAAAAGTTCTAAACTTCTGTGATCTTCATTATATGTTTGTGAAAGATGCAACTATGCATTAAAACAGAATTTTCATATTTTTGAATTTTTCTCAAAATCTATGTGTTAACCTCTACGAGAATATTGAATTTTACGGTAAATGCTATATATATTGAAGCATGTGATCTTTAGTGTTGCTTTAAAATTTCTAAACACATTATATATTTGTATTAATGTATATTAAACTCTCTTTCATGGTACATAGGCATCGTTTTAATTGTTGGTCAATAAATTTAGTAAAACTTCATAATACTCCATAATTCGGTGGATTAAGCACTATAAAATTGCTATTTTATAGATAAACGCAGACAAAAAAAAGTTCTAAACCTCTTTGATTGTCATCATATGTTAGTGAAAGATGCAACTATGCATTAAAAAGTATTTTCATATTTTTGAAATTTTCTCAAAATGTATGTGTCCCCTACGAAAATATTAAATTTTTCGGTAAACGCTCTATATACTGAAGCCTATGATCTTTAGTGTTTTTTTTTTAATTTCTAAGCACATTCTACATTTGTATTAATGTATATTAAACTCTCTTTTATAGTACATGGGCATCGTTTTAATTTTTTTCAATTAATTTAGTAAAGTTTCAAAATATTTCCTAAATTGGTGGATTAAGCACTATAAAATCGATATTTTCTATAGAAACTGAGACAACAAAAGTTCTAAACCTCTGTGATCTTCATTATATGTTTGTGAAAGATGCAACTATGCATTAAAACAGTATTTCTATATTTTTGAATTTTTCTCAAAATCTATGTGTTAACCCCTATGAAAATATTAAATTTTCGGTAAATACTCTATATATTGAAGCATGTGATCTTTAGTGTTGTTTTAAAATTTCTAAACACATTCTACATTTGTATTAATGTATATTAAACTCTCTTTCATGGTAAATGGGCATCGTTTTAATTGTTTGTCAATAAATTTAGTAAAACTTCATAATACTCCCTAAATTGGTGGATTAAGCACTATAAAATCGTTATTTTATAGAGAAACGAAGACAAAAAATTTCTAAACCTCTTTGACCTTCATCATATGTTTGTGAATGATGCAACTATGCATTAAAACAATATTTTCGTTTTTTTTTTGAATTTTTCTTAAAATCAATGTGTTAACTAACCATAACGAAAATATTGAATTTTAGGGTAAATGCTCTATGTATCGAAGCCTATGATCTTTAGTGTTGTTTAAAAATTCTAAACACATTCTAAATTTATATTAATGTATATTAAACTCCCTTTCATGGTACATGGTCATCATTTTAATTTTTTGTCAATTAATTTAGTAAAACTTCATAATACTCCCTAAATTGGTGGATTAACCACTATAAAATCGTTATTTTCTAGAGGACCGGAGAAAACAAAAGTTTCAAACCTCTTTAACATTCATTATATGTTATTGAAAGATGCAATTATGCATTAAAACAGTATTTTCATATTTTGGATTTTTTCTCAAAATCTAGAAAAACGGAGATAACAAAGGTTTCAAACCTCTTTGACCTTCATCATATGTTAGTGAAGAATGCAATTATGCATTAAAACAATATTTTCATATTTTTGAATTTTTTTTTCGAAACCCCTACAAAAATATTAAATTTTTCGGTAAATTCTCTATATACTTTTCACTCTTCTGATACTATCAGTGCGATTGTTCTGTGTTATTGCACACGAGATACTTATTTGTTGCATGCGAATTTGAAGTTTTGGTTCTTATACTCTCAATGAAAAGAGAAATGTGGAGTTATAGTTTACACATATCAAAAGCTTGGGGTAATTTTGCGATTATTAAAAAACTTGGGGGACGTTAAGGATATTTAAAGAGAATATAAATTAGGGCTGCGAGAGCACTTTAAAAGCACAAAAACCCTTAGCCATTTGCTTTCGTCTCCTCAGCTGAAAATCGCCGCTCATCTGTTCAGACAGTTCCACGATTTGTTCAAGGTACGTCTCTCACTACTACCTCTCCCTCTCTAATGGAAGCGCTCTTCAGTTTCTGAGATTAGACTTAGCTCGCCAGATTTTAAGATGAAATAGATTCTCCCAAATTCGTAGTTTTAGCTCGCGAGAGTGTAATTAACGACGATTAGATCATAAGTTTCGATCCTCATCAGATCTCACTGTGAATTTGAGTTTAGTGAATCTTGAGAATGTGTCTTTGGTGTGTGTATGTGTGTTTATATTTTCATTTTAAGTTATTATTTTAAACACTCTGTCTGGTTTTGGATTTGTAGAGAGGAAAAATGAGTAGAGGAAGTGCAGCCGTTGCCAAGGGAAAGAAGAAGGGAGTGTCCTTCTCCATTGACTGCTCCAAGCCTGTCGATGACAAGATCATGGAGATTGCGTCCCTCGAGAAGTTCCTTCAGGAGAGGATCAAAGTCGGTGGCAAAGCCGGTGCCCTCGGTGATTCTGTCACAATCACACGTGAGAAGAACAAGATCACTGTCACTTCTGATGGTCAGTTCTCCAAGAGGTAACCATACTTGTTCACTCTCTTCTACGTTTTGGTCTTGATATGATGGAAACTGATATGTTACTTTGTGTGTCTCTTTAGGTATCTGAAGTACTTGACGAAGAAGTATTTGAAGAAGCACAATGTGAGGGATTGGCTCAGAGTGATTGCAGCGAACAAGGACCGTAACCTCTACGAGTTGAGGTACTTCAACATCGCTGAGAACGAGGGCGAGGAAGAAGACTAGAAGAACTAAAACTCCTGTTTCCGGTTTTTGTTTCGTTGTTTGCTCAAATACAATTTTATCATCGCCCTTGTGTTCTTTATTGACACATCTTATTTTAGTTTTGTTGGAGTTATTAACTCTTGTTTCAGAGGATTGTTTAAGAAAAATATTTTGGTTATGATTCAAGAATCTGTTAATGAAGATTAAATAACTTAGTCAGGAAAATAATTCAAAGTAATTAATTGGACAGTGGTTAATTATATAATTCAACAATTACTCATGATCATTCTATTGTTGGTTTCGCTTTTTATTTTGTTAAAACAAAAAATTTTGATTCAAGTATTTAACCTTTCAGGCCTCCAATTTATTCGACTGTATTCAGTTGGTATTATTAGCCCATAAACTTTGTTAATCGAAACAAACCAACGAAAAGTAAACCGAACCAATATTCGGTTAGCATGAATCTATCAGTTTCTCTAATCAGAGAGAGTTGTCTGAAGAGGCAAATAACTCTCCACTCCTTTAGCTTCTTCAGCTTGCTGCTTCTCTGCAACAGCCTTCGATAATCCAAACATCTGAAACAAATAAACCCCAAGTAGAAAAGCTAATATTATTAATTAGCCAAATCAGATTA
This sequence comes from Brassica napus, assembly GCF_020379485.1. Lineage (NCBI taxonomy): Eukaryota > Viridiplantae > Streptophyta > Magnoliopsida > Brassicales > Brassicaceae > Brassica > Brassica napus. The sequence continues at coordinate 27,474,115 of NC_063438.1, read as the reverse complement.
ATCTAATCAAAACAAAGAACCTCTGAAGCACAATTATCTAAGTTTTGCTATATGTTATAGGTAGAGATAATGAAGAAAGAGGAGAAGAACCTTCTTGATGGTCTTGTTGAAACAATTCTTGTGATCATCCATGGAGGCATTGATGAATTCATCAATGTGGTCCTTGACGTCTTCTAAGAAATTGGCATCATCCTTGACTATCTTTCTACACGAAGACATGGCTGGCTTAGGCGGGTTTTCAGCTTGAGTATTCTTCGTCTCCATTGTTTGTTGTTAGTTTGTCCTAAAGAGGAACATGTGAATGTAAATATTTAAACTCAACTAAACACGAAACCCAACGGAAACAAGAATCCTGCAGCAATCAGCTACTCAATGTCAGTTTTTCTCAGATTCCGTCAATTGAATACACAACATTGGAAAGCAAACATAAACTTTCCTACCAAATTCCGCCGTGTTACATATCAATCTAAGGAACCGACGATTATGTTAGATCACAATCACATAGGGCTATGTACGAATATAACACATGTCATGAAAAGCATACGAATCAAGACAGCACAAAAACATCATCACGACACAAAAAAAAATCAAGCAAGGTTACAGGCTGAAACAAAACAAAACATAGATGTCGTGAAAATGAGATTCCGACACAGAAAAGAACCGAACAATCAGAGATTCATAACTCACCGACGTGTTATAATAACTGAACAATTAGAGATTCAGACAGAACTCACCGACAACGACGCGGGGATGATAAAAGAGTCTTGACTTGTGGGAGGAGGAGGATCTCTGCTAAGCTAAAACAATCCTCTTCTGTTTGCAATTTTCAGATTACTAAACTACCCCTAATACAATCCTCTTCTTTTTATTCATTTTTGGTCAAAACCGTCATTATATTAAAAACCCTAGATAACCACCGAGAATCTGATCTAGTCGGAAACATTCACCAGATCGGTCGTCTCTGTTTGAAGAGTGAGTTTTCCTCTTCTGAAACTATCTATCTCCAAATTCAAACATCTAGTTCGGTCGGAGATTCTGAATCCTGTCCTAAAAAAACATTACCTTTTGTCATGTATTCTTCTCTGTTACTCCACGGCAAAAAATGTATCGAACTTCATAAATCTTCTACCTTTAGAGTCATCTCAGTGAAGCTTCTTCAAAAGGAATATCCTTTTCGCAATCCCTTCTCCTCCTCTGCGTCTACTCTTCAATCAGATTCAGTTCTGAATCTTCTCACAAGCTACGGCTTCACATCCACTCAGATCTCCAAAATCATCACCACCTACCCACGCCTCCTCACACTCGATGCTAAGACAACCCTTCTCCCAAAGCTTCAATCTTTACAATCCAGAGGAGCTTCAACCTCTGAACTGACCGAGATCATCTCAAAAGTCCCCAAAATCTTATCCAAGAGAGGCACCAAATCCACCGGATTGTACTTCGACTTCATCAAAGACATCATCCACAACGATGGTAAGAGCTCTCATTCTTCTACTACAACAGGTAAGCAAGGGAACAAGATGAGAAACGTATCGGTTCTGAGAGATATGGGAGTCCCTCAACGGTTCTTATTCACATTACTCGTCTCAGAGAGCCAGCCTGTCTGTGGGAAAGAGAAGTTTGAAATGTCAGTCAAGAAAGTAGTCGAGATGGGGTTCGATCCCGCGACGTCGAAGTTCGTGCAAGCGCTGCACGTTTTCTACGAGATGAGCGAGAGAACGATAGAGGAGAAAGTTAACGTGTATAACAAGTTAGGGTTTAGGGTTGAGGAAGTTTGGGAAATGTTTAACAAATGGCCTTACTATTTGAAGTTCTCCGAGAGGAAGATCACTCAGACGTTTGAGACGCTGAAGAGGTGCGGTTTGGGGGATGAGGAGGTGGTGGCGGTGATGAAGAAGCGTCCGGAGTGCATGCGTGCGTCAGAGGAGAAGATAAGAAGCTGTGTAGAGACTTTTTTAGGGTTGGGTTTTAGCGGGGAGGAGTTTGTGTCGATGGTGAAGTGTTTCCCCACTTGTGTTGGTTTGTCTGCGGAGAATGTGAGGAGGAAGGTTGAGTTTTTGGTTGGGGAGATGAAGTGGGAGTTGAAGGATGTGGTTGGGATACCTCCGGTGCTTGGGTATAGTTTGGAGAAGAGGATGGTTCCTAGGTGTGGTGTGGTAAGAGCTCTTGTGGAGAAAGGAGTGATGAGTGGAAGAGGAGGAGGAGGATATGGTGGGATACCTCCGATGTCGTCTGTTTTGGCGTGTAGTGATAAGGTGTTTTTGAATAGGTTTGTGATGAAACATGGGAGGCTGGTGCCTGAGCTGATGGCTATCTTTGATGGTGATAAGGAAAAGGGCTCACAAGGACGCACTGCAATAAAGAACGTTAAAGGCTTGTGTGTTTCTGTGAGTTGATTCTTGATTTGTTTTGTTCTTTAGTCTCATTATAATTTGTCAAACAGATTTGATATTGATATGGTGAATGTATGAAAAGCTTGTGAGATTGTTTGCTGGTGAAAGAAGTGCTTGAGTTTTGCAGAAGAAGTTTAGTTTGTAAACCGGTTAATAAAATCTAATCAAACCCAATTCAATGAAATCACCATGAACCGGAGTGGTTTTAAGTAAAGCGGAGACTATAAACCTCAACCGAAAGTGTACACTAAACCAGATTGGCATTTCAAGTGTTGTTGTTGTTGCTATATATATACATGAGAAGAGAGGGAGAAACTATTTGAAAAAAAGAAACAGAAAGCAGTAGAGGATTGTTTCTTCTTGAACTCGGCTTCAAGATAATTACTTTTCATCGTAGAGATCAGTGGAGAAAGATGGGAGGATACTTCACGAAGAGGATGTTTCTTCAGCTTCTTACTCTGATCATGTTGCTTCCTCTCTTGATCTCTTCTTCGTCTGGTAAGTATCAATCTTTCAACTCTTTTGCATCAACTTCGTTCGTTATCTTGCATCAAACCCCTTCTGAAACAGAGTATTTGCGATGTTCTACTCGAAAAGATTCGATCTTTCAGTTCCTTTAGACCAGCTCGATTCGTTTTGATCCAATAGAAACAGTTTCAAACTGAGCTGTGAACGCGTGAGATGCTTGCTCTTCATGGTTAAACTTATCGAAATCGTTGCAATGGCAGGACTTGTTCTCTCTGTTTCATGCGTTTAATTTAGCTATCTTGAAAAAGAATGAAACTTTGTTGAATTTTTGAGCGTTGTTGTTGTTCTTCTTCTTCTTCAGGTGCATCAGTTGAAGAAGGACGATTTCAACCATCAGAGTCAGAAGGAAACCTTCCCAAGTTTTCTGATCTAAACCTATGTAACGAGTTCCATGGGAAGACTAGTTGCTCTGCTTCACGGATGCTCTCAGCTGTCCAAAACCTGTCTACTTATGGAGAAGCTCCTAAAGACTGTTTGTATTTGTTTGAGCTTTTGGAATGTTCAAAAACTCTTCCCATTTGTGCCTCCTTCTGTGACAGAGTCTTTGAAGCTTGCTCTGATGCTTACTTCACTAGTGATGCCAGTGATCAGGTAAAAGACCAATGAGGCAAAACACTCTTTGAGAATTCTGAAGTTTTGAGAGAGATCTTTGTGTCTTCTTGTTATGTGTGTGTCAGGTTATAGTACCGTGTGGAGCAAGCGAAAGCATCATCTGCGGGAAAGCTTCTAAATGGGAGACTAATGGCACAGCGTTCTGCTATGCATTGGGTTTCACTGTTCAATCAGCTGATGAAGAGCCTTGTTACGGAAGCAAATCAAGTCTAGAGCCGCCATTGGTGGTGGAAGAAGAACCACTCGTGAAAACTGCGTGGTTTCAATCTCTTCAGATCTATTGGCTAGTAATAGTCATTGTGCTACGAACAGTTTGTTGGCTAGAAATCAGGGGGCGTTATCAGCGGCAGATGCGAGGTTTGATTCAGAGAGAAAGAGTGGTTAGGAACATGAATGGGATTGTTGCCTAAAGAGGAGTTTAAAACTCTCTTTGTTTGAGTTCCTTAGCATAGCATTCAAACATTTAAATAATCTCTGTAAAAACTTTTACTGTACTGACGATTAAGAAAAGTAAGAGCCAAACCATGGAAGTCAATTCTATATTGAAAGATTTTTTAAAAAAAATGTGGTAACTTGATGATGATACAAGAAAAGAGTTATATTAAAGCAAAAGAGGAGGGGCACTCTAAGTTAAACTAGGAAGGAGTAACAAAGAATAAACATAAGAAGAAAAGAAAAAGAAAACAGACCAAAAAGGAGATGAAAATCACAAAGAAGCAACTATACACAAGATACTTGGATAACAACTTTTGTTTTCTTTTTACAGATGCTTCTTCTTTGATGAGCCTTTGAGGTTCTCTTCTCCATTGCAGTTTTACCTATCTTAAGAAAATGCACAGAGTCTAGCTTTAGTAGCTTGTGAAGCTTTTATTAATCGAGTTTCAAGACTTTCCCATTTTAGGTACCTGATAAAATAGTAAACATAAAAAAAAGAAAGCCATGTGTACTTAGGTAAACCAATTGTATCATCAGAAAAATCATTTCTTGGTCTGGTGAAAACAAACCTTCTTGAGAGGGATACTGCTTGAAGATGGGGCAGGTTTCAGAATCTCAAAAGAGCAAACAAGAGATTGGTCCACGCTCAATAATGCACCTGCATTGTCAAACTCTCCACCATAGTTTGGAGCTGAGAATATCGTCACTAATCTCCTTTTCGCAAAAAACTCATACCCATCTTCCACCACCTGCAAACAAACAGACCAAAGTAAATCACAAAGGCTTCTCAAATAATGTCTAGGGGAAGTATATTTTTTTACCTGATGGCCACGGCAAATGAGGTCAAGATCATTTTTATCCAAGAACTCAGCAACTACATCAGCTCCAAACGTACACGAGATACCCCTATCGCTATCACACCATCCTTCATGCTTCTGATCCGGATCCGACCAAAGCAAATCACAAAGAAGACCGTTGTCCGGAATCTCAGTAGGCCTCTGAATCTCCCTAATCTGCTCCAAATTCTCCAGCTCCGGCGACAACCCTCCGTGCATACACAAGATCTTGTCGTCGATGAGGGCGGCAACGGGCAGGCAGTTGAAGCAGTCGGTGAATACCTTCCACAGCCTGACGTTGAACCTCCGTTTGCACTCGTCGTAGAAGCCGTAGATCCTGTTGATCTTCGCGTCCTCGTGGTTGCCTCTCAGGAGGAAGACCTTGGACGGGTAGCGGATTTTGTAAGCCAAGAGGAGGCAGATCGTCTCGAGGCTCTGCTTGCCTCTGTCGACGTAGTCGCCGAGGAAGAGGTAGTTGGCTGAAGGAGGGTAGCCTCCGTATTCGAATAGACGGAGAAGGTCTTGGTATTGTCCATGAATATCACCTGTATTCATAGCCGTATTTATAATATTTCTCATAGTTTGTAATAACATAATAAACAAAAGAAAACATAAAAATATAAATAATCAAAATGAGAATTTTCTTGAGAGAGAGAGGGGGGGGGGGTACCGCAGATGCGAATGGGGGCATGGAGATCGAGGAGGTTAGGCTGAGAGAGGAAGATTTGTCTGGCGTTAACGCAGAGTTGACGGATCTCGATCTCTGAGAGCTGGACCTGTTTGCCTCCTTTGCCTTCTAATAATCTTCTGATGATGTCATCCACCATACTTATCTCCATCATCATCCCTTCTGTTGTCATCGTCGTCGTCATTGTTTTTTGGCTTTGATCCGAAACTTTTTTTCTCACCGGAACCTGAAATTGAAACAAAAGGGTTCGTGCCAAATCAGGGTAGGAACAATGGGTCGTTGATGGGTTAGAGCCTCACTTAGAGGTGATCAGAGAGTCGTAAGCTTTTGTTTTTTTTTTTGTTCTGTTTCGGATTTTCCCGGGAAAGTGCAAGGAACACGAAAGGAAAGAGACAAATTAAAGGGTCAAACACGAGATCTTAATTATACTTTAGAACTGAGAGGATGAAAGTGGAGATTAGAATAGAACAAATCCAAATCTCTTTCTCTCAGAAGAGAAAAATAAAAAAACTTCCAGCTTTAGAATATTGAGGAGAGAGGAAAACAGATGGTGCAGATTATGTCGTGTCTCTCTCTCTTGTCCGAAAATTTTGGGATTAATATTTTTCAACGCAGCTTTCATTTTTAATGGCTATTGGTTATCTTATAATTACAAGTTTCTAATCATAACATAATTAGAAACATGAAAACTATTAGTATGTTCGGGTATTTTTTTCTTTATTAAATTAAATGCAACTTTGAACACTTTCTTAGCCATATATAATGGACATTAGGTAGTCTAATTATGTAAACGAATACATCAATCAGTTGATGATTAATGGATCCAATGATCGTCTTTTGTCCAAGCAAACTATAAAAATGATTAGTTGTCAAAACTCTCAAAGATAGTTAGAAGAAAAGGTAATTAGTGAAACCTTCCAAGGCAAGAATACGTGAGTTAGTGGGCGGTGGTGGAAGATCCAGCCTAAAAGGATGAGACGTGGAGGTTTCTCATTGGAACTGGTCAAAGTAAAATAGTCTTCCGTACAATTTAATGATTTTATACACACATTTATTCCTTTATTTAATTCTGCAAGAAATTTGTATTCAGGTCGGGCGAGAAACCGCGTCTTTTGAAAAGTTCGGTTTTATGGTTAGAGATAGGGAGCAGCACTTTGTACAGTTACATACGTGTGAGATTAATACTTGTATTTGTATATCTGGGTGCCCATCATGTCCCCTCCCTAACATAGTTTTTACTTTTTGATAAAACAAGTAAGATTTCGTAAGCATTTTTTTTAATCAAGGGACCGTAGATAATTAACAATGATAGTTGAACAGAACACCTTCCTTCTTTCTTTTTTTTTTCTTTTGATCAGTTATATTTTTTTGCAATGTATTTAGAACTAGTATGGATCATCTCGGACCCTTCACGCTCTCTGGATGAAAGATGAGCTCAAATCCATCACAATGTCACAACACCTCTTGCTGCTGAAGTCCTAGTGATGCGAGCAGCCCTCCAAGCAGCAGCCTTGCTAAATGTGACCCACCTTCGGATGTTCTCCGATAACCAAACCCTGATCAGGGCCATCAACGTCAAACTCTTCGAAGAAAAGAAGATCTACGGTATCGTGAAGGATATCGAAGCAACTTTCCTTCTGTTTATCGATCTATCTTTCTTTTTTCTTCCAAAGGGTGAGAATTGACAGATTGATGCTTTAACCAAATCCATTCTCAGAAACCCAAATTACGTAACTTGCTAAATTCTTTCTACTTTTTTTAACGAATTATCGTTGAACAAAAAAAAAAGATCACAAACAAAGTCAAGTTAAAAATCAAAATAGATTTAAAGCATTGAAAAACAATTTTTTAACGTATAAACTTAAGAACTGGAAAATATTTAGAGCTAAAGCTGAATAAAACTGTATGTTGAACAGAATACTTCAACTTGATATGATAGCCAATAAATAAATATAAAAAAATTGTGTAAAAAAATCATATAAAAAAGAGAGAATTTGGTTGATGATAGTAGTTTCTTGATGGGCTTATAGTGTTGGGCCCTTAGTGGAAATAAGAAAAAAAAAACCCAACATTGTGAGAAAACACTTAAAAGTTAGTTTCACCACTTCACTCGTAGATGCTACGGCGGCGGCGGCGGCACCACCACATCTCCGGAGAAGGCTACAATGGTAAAATCTTGCCCTCTCTCTCTCTCTCTCTCTCTTTCCGTGTCGGAATTGTCTCTCTTGTAACTTCGATAGTGACATTTGTTTGATTTCTGAGATCATTTCGATCGTGTTTTTTTTTGTTTGCAGGGAATTGATTTGATCGCAGGAGGTAAGAGCAAGAAGACGAAAAGGACAGCTCCAAAGTCCGAAGATGTCTACCTCAAGCTTACCGTCAAGGTCCAACCCTTAAACAAACGAATCTTTTGTCTTATTTTTGAGTGAAATCTTGTTTGACATTTTGTGTAATGAAAAAAATTGCAGCTTTATAGGTTTCTAGTGAGGAGAACACAGAGCAAGTTCAATGCAGTGATCTTGAAGTAACAAGATTAAAAGTAACAAAATGATAATAATTCAAACAAATTAATAGAATTATGAAGATACCATCATAGAAAATTATGAACACTTGGATAACTCATATAAGATTAGACAAACTACAGAGCTAATGAACACTTGCACAGCTTATAGAATAGTGGCGCTTTGCATTTGCTTCCTTCAGACAATATTTAAGTTTACTACATTTTCCAGACTATTCTCTTCTTCAGTAGCACCAAATCCTGCAATTTATATCTTATTCATAATCTGTTCGATCGAAGTACAACATTTGCAAGAACGAGATTGTTATTTGAGAGTCAATAAAACAGACTTCACCAAGAACCCTAAAAGCTTTTGTAGTTGTCCTGAAGCTTGGTAAAGAAGTCATTGATGTGAGCAGTGACCTCTTGAGGTTTCTCTTGGTTGGCAAAGTGACCAGCATCTTCAATCACAACTACCTCCTGAAGATTTGGAACATCTGCAGCAAATCCACCACCGTGAATGTACTCTTTAACCCCCGGCGTGGTGTAAACCATGTCCAAATCACCGGTCATGAACTTCACCGGAACTTGAATCTTTGCCCCGGTCCATGGTGCAGTGAGTTCCCATGTCCTAGCATCATCCAAGAACTGATTAAAAATCTAACTCCAAAAGGCTTTAAAACAGAACTTCATGTGAAGAACTTACAGATCCATGGCTCTGTAGTAGTTAAGTCCACCGGTAAATCCTGTCTTCTTGAATTTGGAGACGTAGTAGTCGAGATCTTCCTTTGAAAACCATTCAGGAAGTTTAACTTGTTCGCAGTTAGGGTTAGGGTTTGCTCCAAAGGGGTTATCCTTAGGTAGAATCGGTGGGCCGAGTTCCCTCCCTATGAAGATGTTCTTCAGAACTCTTCTTGGATCTGCACATGCAATCTCTCTCTCAGCCTTCCCTGGTTCCTGCAAATTCACAACGCTAAAATAAATTAAAAAACAGTTGGATACAACTAAACTATGTGAACTGAATGGTGTAATAATTAATGGTGGAATCTATTATGAAACCTGAAATCTACAAATGTAGTAATCATCTCCAAACACAGCCTTAAACCCTTCAACAGGCTTGACCTTAGGGTTTCTTGGCTTATAAGGCACACTCAAACACACAAAACCCTTAATCTTCTCCGGTCGGAACAAACAGAGATACCATCCGACAATAGCCCCCCAGTCATGACCCACCAGAAACACCTTCTCTTGATCTCCAGAAACACTGTCAATAAGAGCCACGAGGTCACCCACGAGGTGAAGACACGTGTACTCTGAGAAACACTCCGGCGAGTCAGACTCTCCGTAGCCTCGGAGGTCTGGAGCTACGGCTCGGTGACCTAGAGATGATAACGCAGTGATCTGGTGACGCCAAGTGTACCAGAGATCAGGGAATCCGTGGAGGAGAAGCACCACGGTTCCTTCTTTGGGACCTTTCTCGGCAATGTGCATCGTGATGCCATTGACGCTCACCATCCTATGATCGATTCCCTCCATTTCTCCTCTATTTTTTGTTGGATCCATGAATGTGTAGGAGAGTAGTTTTTGTTGTGATATAAATAGAGAACTTAAATGAAATTACTTTAGTTCTGTTGCTAAACTCTTTTACCTACTTTTTTTAGATTGCAGTGCCATTGAAATATGCTTATATATTAACTGTGACAAGTTGAAAAGCCTGTATAAATTAGTATTTACACGATTGATTGCATGTCTTGAGATTACTTGAAATCTGTGAGGTAAATACTATTTTAAATAATAAAATCAAAACTACAACAATTGAGTGACACATTATATTCCAGTTAGTCTACCTAGCTGTATACTTACCAATGTCAAAAGTCATTACAAATGAAAATAAAAGATAATTAAATAACCTTTTCTCCTCAAGATTATCGAAATTCATGTGTATAATTGAAAACAATTTAAAATTTGTCTGAAAAAATACTAAAGAAAGGAGACATGTTATAATGTTGAGCTTCTCAAAAGAAGAGTCCTTCCCAATTGGTGAAAGAGAGAAGTAAAGCGTAGAGATGTAGGTGGTTGAGACTAGGCGTGCATGCAAAACTGCCTTGCAGAAGCCACTTTCCTTTATTTGCCACAATTTGTATGTTAACCCAAAATAAAATATTTTCTATATCAACCTAGAATAGAGTAAATTGTGTATCCAAATTAAATGTTGGTTTTTTTTCAGATCTACTCATCAGCTTAATTTGATTAATATGTCGAAATTTATGGATTTTTCTTTTGAAAAAGCTAGCGTAGAATTCGAAGAATGCAAGGACGGACACTTACTGTCTGACACATTTTGTAAGAAAATATATGCTCTTTTCTTTTCCGCTGATTTGATCACTGCATCTTAGAGACCAGGTTTAAAGTGGAGATAACAAGTCTTTCGTTTGGTGATTTTATCTAATTCCACCACTAGTTGGATTGTTAGAATTGAATAAGAATCAGATAGATCATCGAGAAAAATATAAAGTGGAGAACATCTGGAGGGAGGTTGACCGGATCATGTATTTGAATTCTAGCAATGAGATGAGTAAAAGATGAAAGTGCGAAAAAAACAAAGATGAAAGTGCGGAAATGAAGTGAATGCAGCAGAAGTAAATGAAGTTAGGTGTAACTACTTCTGTTTCCTGAAAATGTCATCTTTCTTCTATGAAAGAAAGATAATCATAACTTATTTTTTGGTGAAAGCAATTTGGTTTCACTATTTATGCCTTCATGCATGGGGGGTGCAAGTTACGTTATAGTAATAATTTATGAATTTCTATTTTCATAATCTTGTCCTGATTCATAAATTGATAAATGTATCATGTATGGAGGAGTATGTGATATGGTGAAATGAATTTAATGAATCACATTCTGAATAACATTGAGTGACCTCTATATTACTTTTTTGCATAGCACTTTTACGATTTGTATCAGCGAAAATAAGTGTATATTTTTCTTAAACATTGTGTTTCATACAAAATAAATAAGCTATTATCTCCAATTCGATTTGCAGGTTTTAATTTCGTTTAGGATACATAAGTAAAAGAAAATTAATTTATCTAAACTATTTCTACATAATCATTGTTATAATTAAGATTTATACACAACATCTTTAAAATACTGTGATATCAAACATGAGTTTAATCTCAACAATTTGGTAGATCAATAATGCTGAATTCCTCAAGTTTGTGCAAATGTTTTTTTGTTTCCAGATTGTCTTGAATTAGAGTAGGAAATAAGCACATTATATGGCATCTTAATCGATCTTTCTAGTTAGACTTTGAAACCATCTTAATAGACCCTTGCGGGGAAGCTGCTGGAGAAACTGAGCCAGCACCACTTGTATCCGTGAAGGAGGAGAAACCTGGAGCAGCTGAGTTGCTGGGGATTGTGGTTGCAGCATTAGGGTTAGCAGCCAAGAGGCCAGGAGTGTACGGTACACCTTTGCCATGAACCCAAACATCACCTTGAATGTACTGATCCGGTGTGAACTTAAGGATCTCTTCGTTGCTCAGTGTCTTAATACCGGGCCAAGTAACCCGGTTTGCAAGGGCTGCTCCAGGTCCTGTGTTCTGTACTTCAGAGTAGAACAATGTGTCGAGGCCGAAGTTTCCAAGCCATGGTTGCCATCCTTGTGGCTGGATAAAATCTGGTATGAAAGTGTTCATGATAATAGTCCTTGAATACTCTTTCCATGGCCTTCCAAGATAGGCTTTGCTAGTTTCCTTGACTGCCAAGTAATCCGGTTCGCCGGCAATCGTGCAACCTTGGAACACAAATCCTGTTGATTCCCTCACGTCTTTGCGACCGTGAGCTGTGATCGGACATGCCTGGTTCGGAAGTGGCTTCCTCACCAACAAAGTGCAGTTCTGGAAAACAGCAGCCGCGTCTCCAAAGAGGAAATCAATGGTGCCTGAGATGGTACAATCACGGTAAAACTGACGGTGGGAGTGAGCGTAGAGCGTGTCTTGGTAACCATCGAATCTACAGTTGAAAAATATGGACTCATCTGATTGAACCCTTATTGCAACAGCTTGATGTTTGATTGCCCCGGCAGTGTTTACAAACCCTATGTTCTTGGCAATGAAGTAGTCTCCAACGATGGCTGCATTAGCATTAACATTATATGACTTCTAAGTACAAATAATCATATATATATACAATGTTCAAAAAATAGTTATACTGTAACTAGACGCTTTATAAGAAATTATTGATTAGGATGTGTAAATCGATTTATAGAACACTGAATATATATCTTACCAACAGTGGCGGTACGGTAGGTAGTGATACCGTCCTTGTAATTTTTGCTACCGGAAATGATGGTTTTCTCGGGACCATCGCCGATGAACACGAGATGAGTCATGCTCTTGTTGACTTGAACGTACTCCTTGTAGATTCCAGCCTTAATGTGAACTACAAAAGTCGTGTTCTTCTTCTTTGGAACGTGCTTCAACGCGTCGTTGATCGTTGCATACTGACCGCTCCCGTCCTGAGCCACAACAATATCAGGCTTTGCGTCGGAGTACTCGGAAGCAGCCTGCAAGAGCCTACGCCCTCGCTGGTTCACCCACGAGGGAATTTCCTGGGCCAAAAGCCGGCAGCTGTTCAGCCCAGGAATATCAATTTGCCCCACGAAATTCGACATTTCGCTGATGATCGCTAGCCCGTTGTGTGTCAACTCGATAGCCGTCTTCAAGGCTTTCTTCATGGTCTCTCCAGCATTCCCTTGCGTGCCTTGAAACCCTTCAAGGCAAGTTTCCTCGTGGCTTATCGCCGCGCTGAGCCAAATCCTCAGATTGATCAAAACCTCGTCGAGCTTGTGGAACTCAAGCTTCCCTAGCTCCTCAAAGGAGTTACTAAGCTCTCCCAACGCGTAATCCATCAGCTCCTTGCACTGATCAAGCGCCATCCTCGTCCTCGGATCCTTCTGAAGATCGATAATCGTCTGAGACTTCTTAGCCGCGTCGGTGATCTGCTTCATCGTAACACTGAACGCTGTCTTAACCAACTCCATCGGGTCGGTCGTGTTATTCCCGTTCTTGATGAGACTATATTCACAAGTCTTTTTGTAATCCGTTGGTGCACATATGTCCTTGACGGCCTTGACTGAAGCCGTTATCTGCCCGTTACTTTCAGAGTCACCTTTACCATCGTGCTTGTTGAGGTTGACACCGACGGTAACGGCGACGACCATGGAGATTAGAAGAACTGAGGAGATTGAGATAATAACATACCTCTTCTTTCTCTTGGAATCATCGTCGTACCCGTACGACATACTGTTTGTTTTTTTTTAAGTTAAAGAGCTGTTCCGTTTGTTCTGAGAAAACGAGATTGTGAGTTTTTATGGACTCTTTCGAAGGTTAAGTAGCTTCCTTAGGAGTGAGCATCTGTTCATAGTTGTCAAGGCGGACAAATTAAGAGTTCGTTACTCTACTTGCTCTGTTTTATGAGGCTTGGCGGGAAAATTGGCTAGTGAGAAATTAATTAGTCTTATTTTAGGGAATTCAAAACTTCATTTTTTGTTTGTTCTACTTTTTCCTCTAAAATCTGAATAACCAGTGTCTTAATCGTGTTTAATAACTACTAACTGACATACATTCTATTTTCTTAGAGAAAAATACAGTTTCCTACAGATATTAGTATGGAGTTTTTTGCCATTGCTTAATCCACTTTTAACATCATTTCCAAATTTGTTTTTATTTGAAGTAATACCTTTTATGTTTATATTCTAGAATAAATATGATAATTTAAAACATTTTTGGGTACATTATAAATTTATAACTAAAGAAATTATGTTTTCTACATCAAATAAATTATGGTTTAAGAAGAAAGAAAACACTGATCAAATACTTATATATATTAAACCTATTATATATATGTGTAGAATAATATGTGTAAATAAATGTTTCTTGTACAAACAAAACAACAAAAAATAATTTTCTTGGAAACTTTGATAAGATTAATATATGGTTTGAATGACCAGAAATCAATCGAGATTACATCAACCCACCGGCATAGGGAACTCCCATGCTCGGCAACCAGTAGTCTCCGACAATAAAGTTTGAGACAGTGAACCAAACAGCTTCAGTTTCATTGATCACATGATAACCGGGCCAATTAACCCGGTTAGCTGTTTCTGAACCTGGTCCGGTATTCATGAACTCCGCATAATACAAAGTCTGTAAAGCGAAATCACCCATCCATTCATTCCATCCCTTAGCATCAATAAACCCATCCATGAAATTTTGCAAGTAAACCGTCCTTGAGTACTCCTTCCACGGCCTACCTAAATACGTCTTAACCGAGAAATTACTTGAAACCAATTCAGCACTCGGTGTTATTCTACAATTTTGTATCGAAATCCCGGTGTTCTGGTTTGGATCGCTCCTGCCTTGAGCAGTTATGGCATTGAATTGTCCTTGAAGTGGTAATCTAGGAATGAGGTTGCAGTTCTGAAGAACCGTTGCTGCGTTTCCAAATATAAAATCTACCGTTCCGTAGATGTCGCATTCTCTGTAAAATTGTCTAAGTGAGTGGACGTAGAGCGTGTCTTGGTAGCCCTCGAAGCTACATTTGTAAAATGCTGACATGTCAGCACTGTTTCGGACAGCAACAGCTTGGTGTTTGGTAGGGCCGGCTGTGTTTCTCACGGTTATGTTCGCCGCCGTGAAGCCTCTTCCGATAACAGCTGAATACAATAACATCAAAATTAGTCCATGTATTTTATCTACTGATGGATATGTGACGTGACATCCAAGTCTCGATTTCTAATAACTTAAAACGCTGTTTACATTCGCTAGCTAAATTTTTAAAACTTAACTACATAATATTCTACATCAGTTTTCAAATGTTTTACATTTTCTTTTACTATTTTAGATGATATCTGGTTTACTGATGACTTACCTAGTGTAGCAGAAGCAAAAGTGGTGGAACCATCAACCACGTTTCTATTTCCGGTGATGATTGTTTTGTCAATGCCGTCACCAATGATCATCACGTACGATTTATTGCTAGGGACCGTGACGTACTCTTCGTAAACTCCAGCCACGACGTAAATCACAAAGTATCCGTTTTCGGATTCTGCCTTCGTTGGCGCAGCAGCTATAGCGTCATTAATGGTTTTATAGGCATCACCATTGATTCCGTTAGGGTTAACGACCACTGTCTTGGCCACCTTTAGACCACCATTGCCTCCAGGAGAAGACTGTAAAATACATAACATTAACACTTTAATTAAAAAGGTATATGCACAAACAAATACTGGCTAAATTAATAGTAAATAAGAAGTCCATCACTTAAGGTTTATCAAAAGCAGTGCATATATGTTTGATATATTAGTCCAAATGGTTACATTAAAAACTACATTAATAATTTTGGCTTCCCGTTTCAGTTTTAGAATTAAAAGAATTACAAAATACTAAAATATTTTTAAAAAAGTAATCTATAAATTTTGATTATTTACGATAATTTTATAATACCACTACGAAATTACTTTCATTTCTTTTCCACAACCCCTATTATGTTACAGAATCTAAGAAAAATGTAAAGTTTATACGATTGGTTGATAGAAATGAAACCTGAAGAAGCTTTCGTCCCAAAACTTTAACTCTCTCGTAAACCATTCTCTCACGTTCCGTCACCTTCACATACGAAACTTCTGGCAACGAAGACTTTTTCTCGTCCTCCGTAAGAATCCTCGGTGGTGGCTTTGTCGCTGAAGCATCAGATGCTATCGGCCAAGCCTCCTTGGACAAGGCAAGAGAAACGCTAATCAGCTTTATTCCGTCCGAAACACGTGTGAGGATATCATGGCGGTCCTTAACAAAATTCTCGGACGACTCTCCGGTGACATCATGAAACGAGCCTAGGCACGTCTCGTAGTTGGTAAGAGCGGCGCTAAGCAACGTGAGGAGATCGTTGACCTCGGAGGTTCCAAGAACGGTCTCCTTGATGACGTTCACACGTGTGAGCTGGTCAACGGTCAGACCGGCTAGTAATTGGCAATCATCAAGGGGTCCTGATGTGGGATGATGCTGGTCGAAGGAGGCGAGAAGGTGTTTAGAAGCTTCTAGAGACTTTAGGATGACAATACTGGCAAATCCTGAAACTGAACCGGGTGACCCGACTGGTAGAACGGATTTACAGACGGGCGGGTGAGGAGTGGATTCACAAAGAGCTTCCAAGGAAGTTAGGGCTTGACAATGAGAAAAGATAGAGAAAAGAAGCAAAGAGATGGCCGTGAACAGAATACTATTTTGAGCCATGGCTACTAAAAAGTGTAGATGTTACAAGTTTACTTCAATATGTTTTAATGTGTATTAATTTATACATGCATGATCCATCTAATCTCTCAGTTTCTAATTTTTTGTTGACATATTTTTAAACGTGCAAACAACAATACATGATTTTTAAAGATATGGCTGTCAACAACAGAATGGTAAATTCATTTCTTTATTCCGAAGGTAAGACCTAAGATTTGAAGTGATTCGTTTGTGTAGGTGGATACTCGTGACTGAATATCTCATTTGAGTTAGTGGGATACCATATATTACAACCATTTCAAATTAGCTAAAACTATTCAAATAAGATGTAAAGAATTAATTTACAAAAAAGAAAGAAAGATGTTATTTGCTGCTATTCTATCTATTTGTGCATATGTAAAGAATTAAAGGGTGCTTTACATAATTGTATAATCAGACATAGGCTATTAATAAAAACATACACATAGCAGAAACTATATATTCATGATATGATCAGCTAGAACCAGGGCTTAAATGGATGATAAACCGCGTATGAAAAATAGTAGCATAGTCATAAAATCATACTAAAGTTTTAATTTAATTAATTAGCTAGGCCAGCCGTGAACGTGACACCTGTTGCCGGAAGCCACCTCCGACCGTCAATAAACGATCCAACTGTGAAGGACATCGCAATCCGTTTGTCCATAATATGATAACCGGGCCATTTAACCCGACCAGATGCCCGCCAACCGGGTCCAATATTATTATATTCCCCATACCACAAAGTGTCCAAAGCAAAGTTACCAAACCACTCAAGCCAGCCTCTGGGCTGGACCAGCTGGCTCATGTAAGTGTTCATGTAAACCGTCCTTGAGTAAAGTTTCCATGGCCGGCCAAGATAAGTAGGTTGTGTGGCTAACACGTAACTGTTCATGATCACAAACCCTGTGTTCTGGTTAGGGCTTTTTCTCCCTTGTGCGGTTATGGTTACCTTTTGGAGCGGTAATGGAACCCTGGTATAGATTTTACAGTTCTGTAGTACCGCGGCGCCGTTTCCAAATATGAAATCGATTGTACCATAAATTTCACATTCTCTGTAGAACTGACGGAGGGAATGGGCGTAGAGAGTGTCTTGGTAACCTTCCATGCTACATCGGAAGAAGGCTGATTGGTCGGAATCGACCCTTAATGCAACAGCTTGTCGGTTATGTGGCCCGGCCGTGTTTCTGAGAGTTATGTCCCTTGCTATGAATCCTCTTCCAGAAACAGCTGATCAAAACCAAATTAAGGGTTAATCAAACTAATTTTAATAAACAGCAATTTTTTATTGAATAAGCAGTCTCTTGTAACACAAGAAAGGAATGGATTATAAGAAGAGAATGTAAAAAGCTTGAAAGTCTTCAGTTTGCAGAAAGCAAAAGAATATATGCTTAGTTCTGATTTCTGAAAAACTAAATAAACAAAATTTGACCAAAACCAAAAAGAGAGAAAAGAACAAAAAGTTAATAAAAGACTAATCAGTTAATTAACTTTAACTAACTGAAACTAATAAATTAGAGATAATAGATACTTCTAACACAAGAAAGGAATGAATTGTAAGACAAAAAATGCTATAAAACTTGAAAGCCTGCAGATTGCAGAAAGCATCTATGCTTTCTGATTTTCAGACACTCCCAAAACCCCAAAAGAAAAAAGTGAGAAAAGTATAAAAAGGCTGATCAATAAATTAACTAATAATTAACCAATTATTAAATTACTAATACTAACCAACGGTTGCAGTTCGGAAAGTAGTAAGACCCTGCAAGAAATTTCTGTCACCGGTAATAATCGTCTGTCCAATACCGTCACCGACAAGCATAATGTTTGTCTTCTTCTTCTTCATATCAATATTCTCTCTATACAAACCCTTCTTCACGTATATAACATATCTCTTCGTGCTATGATTCGGAGCCTCGTTGATGGCTTCATTAATCGTCCGATACTTCCCTTTCCCATCCGCCGACACGACAGCGTCTGGATGCATCGCGCTAGGGTCGAGCCGCGTCATGAGGCTCTCGTCGGTCTCCGAGAGCCACTCAGGGCTTGATACGGAGCTCTCGTTCCTAGATGGCTTGAAAGGCAAGGCATTGAGCTGCGTGTACATGTCTAGGACATTGCTCACGAGCTGAGTGACTTGTCTCAAGCTACCTTTGATCATCTCCTCGTACTTTCTCTCCGTTCCTTCAAACCCTTCGATACACGTGTCTTGGTTACTCATGGCCGCACTTAGCCATGTCTTGAGGTTGCCTCCTGCTGAAGCTGCGTCGTGAGAGTCACCGTCGATTCCTCCTCCTCCGTGGAGTTTGTTCATCTCGAGCATCGACCATGCTAGCTCAGACACGGAGAAGCCTACAAGCTCTTTGCAATCCTCGATAGCGATTTGTTCACGTGAACGGAAGGATAACGTCGTGACCGTTGGGATTCCTTGCATCGCAAGCTTGGCTTTGTCGTGTGCTTCCTTGACCGCAGCGGTTAGAACCGAGTGAGGGGTTAACCCGTGACCCGATTCTTGGATGTGCGTACGGATGTTGGAGACGCATGAGTCGTGAGCATCGATGAACTGGCACGCCTTCGCGACTAGAGACTGGACGTTTTCTTCTTTGTAAGGCTTGAAAAGTTGTGTTTGGGATGAAAACGCGTGAACAAACATAAGCGTTGTAACAAAGAGAAGTGCGGTCATGCCCATTTTGTGATAACCGGTTTTAGGATTTTGGGTTTAGGTTAACAAGAGGAGAAGAGCAAAGGAAAGAGTGGAGGCATATATATAGAAGAAAACAAAAATTGGAGGTTTAGTTAGGTATTGATTGTTGGTGAAGAAATGTTCTTTGCCTCTTTGGGAACTGTAGGAACATATTCAAACTTTAATGTTTTACCTTGGTTTATTACTCTTTTCTCAAGCCAAAGTTATTCTTTCTTCATTTGGCCAAAGCTATTTGTTTTGTTTTGTTCTATAAACTTTAGATTCTGCTTCTAGCGACTAGCAAACTATACTATTTCCTCGCGAATACATGCAGTCTCAATCGATACATGTTATGGAAAATCCATCACCACACTTTATAAACCGGTTGTTTCAGCTGACAGCAATCAACTAAAAAACAAGGAGATGTTCTGGTTTTCTTCCAGATTATACTGCTGTATTTCTTTTATCATGGTAAGAGAACATTCTAATCCAAAAATAAACATTTATAATCCTCACTTTATTTTCTATTCCAAAATAAACTTTAGCGTAAATTATTTTCGAGTTTCATTTTATTCTCTACTCTACAATAGAGTAAAAAAAAATGTAGTCCATAATAAAATAATAATTTTACTTTATTTATTTTAAAATATAGTATAATTATAATTAAATTTTCAACTAAAATATTTCATTTTTTTTTAAATGTAATAATACATTAGAGGGATTAAGTTTCTCTAAGTATCATATGGAAGATAATCTAAATGCTAAGTTTATTTATATGAAACTTGCAAACAAAATCTGCTCAAAATAATAACTTAATAAATCTTTCATTTCTGTCAACTACTTTATAATTGATCATTACCGTCGATTCCACTGTTAGAAATCTAGAGACAAATTATAACCGCCCGATACAAAACATTCAATACGCTCAACCACAGAGTAGAGCTGCCTCACGTGCTCAGCCCAATCATGCTAATTATTAAAAAAGCCCAATAACAACTCCAAGTGCCACCAGATGCGGCCACGAGCCTAATCCCGCAATTACAGATACGAGAGAGAGAGAGCTTCCCATCTCCTTCTCAACAAACCAATCAAAACACCCTTTTCCCCAATTTTTCTCAACCAAAAACAATTCGTAAAAAAAAAAAAAATTGTAAATAGAGAGGCAAATAAGGCGGGGAAAAGGATCACGATTTCACAAAATTAGTGGGAAAAATATTCCAATTCATCGTGAGAGGTTTGTTATTCTTTGCCTCTGTGTCTATGAACGATTGCAAATTTTGTTTTGTTATTAAAATTGCTATTTCTCGTTGTTCATTGTGTCTCTCTCTGGAGATTGGGGGATTCATTTAATTTTTCTTGATCCGAATTAAATAGCATTTAGTAATATCGGGTAACAGTAGAATTTTTCTAAAATTGGAATCAAATCAAGAGCTTTTAATATATTTATTTTAATTTACAGTTAATTTGCAGATCTGGTGTTAGGGAGCTGGAGAATTGGCGTTGAGAAGGTTTAGGTTGATGAGCTTAGGGGTTTAGATTTTAGATTAACCTAATCCAGAGAGAGAGAGAGAGAGAGAGAGAGAGAGAGTAAATGGGGAAGAGAAACAATTTAAAGAGAAGAGTTAGATCTAAGGAAAAGGGCTTAGATGAGGATTATGTGATATCAGACGAAGATGAATCTGAAGGTGATGATCTGAATGAGGATTCTTTTGATGGTTGTGCTGTGGAGGAGGATGAGGTGGAGGTGGAGGAGGAGGAGGTTGTGCTGAGGAGCGTTGAGTGGCCGAAAGTGAAGACCGGTCCACGTGGCAATCGGAAGATCACGGGATGCAGGTCGAGAAAGGTGGAGCAGGTTGTTGTTGTTGTTTCTGATAAGGAAGAAGATGAGGATCTTGATGATGCTGAGGAGGATGAGAGGGAGAGTGTGAAAGAGATTGGTTTTGGTAAGAGGAGGAGAGTTTTCTATGAGGTGGAAGATGAAGATGGAGACTATCCAGAAGAGGAAGATGTGAGCTGTGAAAAGGAAGAGATGGCGTTGGAGGAGCAGGAGAATGTGTCACAGGAGAAGGAGAAGGAAGATGATGGAGATTATGATGAGGATGAGGATGGGGACGAAGAGTTTACCGCGGATGAGGAAGATGTCTCACTAGATGAGGAAGATGAGGAGGAAGAAACGCTCAAGGTTTGTAAGAGAAACAAGCGGAAGCAGAGATCTAGAGGAGGAGGGCGTAAAAGAAGAAATGTTGCAAGTGGAAGGAAGAGACGAGGGAAGAACGCAAAGGAAGGAGTTGATGATGATGATGGTGATTTTGTAAATGACTGCCTACCTGCAAGAAAGAGGGCGAGATCATTAAGACCAAGGCGTCGGTGTACTTTACAATCAGATTCAGACATTGCCTCCTCTGGAGAGTCTGATTACGAGTACACAATCTCAGAGGAGGAAAGAGAGCAGGTAAGGGAAGTCAGTAGTCTATTGAGAAGTAACGTGAAACACGTGTCATCTACACGAAAAGCTACGGTCCACCCTCAGCTTCGTAAATCACCTGTGAAGAAAAGTGAAAAGAAGGTAGAGATAGTGATGAAAAACGTTTGTGGGATTTGTCTGTCTAAGGAAGACATGAGGAGATTAAAAGGAACACTGGACTGTTGTACTCATTACTTTTGTTTCACTTGCATTATGGAGTGGTCAAAAGTAGAATCTCGATGCCCTCTGTGTAAGCAGCGGTTCAGAACAATTAGTAAGCCTGCAAGATCCACACATGGTGTTGATTTGAGAGAAGTCGTGATACGTGTACCTGAACGTGATCAGGTCTATCAACCCACTGAGGAAGAGCTGAGGAGTTATCTCGATCCATACGAAAATATAATATGCTCGGAGTGTCACCAAGGTGAAGACGATGGGCTTATGCTGCTTTGTGATCTTTGTGATTCATCTGCTCATACGTACTGTGTTGGACTCGGGAGGGAAGTGCCTGAAGGAAACTGGTACTGTGATGCTTGTAGACCTGTTGCACTTGGAACAGCTATCTTCCAGATGCATGCTACATCCGAGCCACAAAGGGTGACTGGCTTTTACAGTAGACCATCGCCTCTTGTTGTTTCAGGGCAATATCAAGATCCGTCTTCGCTAGTATCCCCACG
The DNA here is from genome assembly GCF_020379485.1 of Brassica napus. Lineage (NCBI taxonomy): Eukaryota > Viridiplantae > Streptophyta > Magnoliopsida > Brassicales > Brassicaceae > Brassica > Brassica napus. The sequence continues at coordinate 27,451,993 of NC_063438.1, read as the reverse complement.
TACACCTTTTTCCAGTGGAGATTACCTTTTCTCTTCAAGGAATGGTGATGTTCAAGGCTCTTCTCCTTCCGGCTTAGGGGGAGCAACCACGTTGTCGAGAAGAAGGACGCTTCATAGACACATACAAAATATTATCAACAGTGATAGGCTTGTTAATATGGGGAGTAGTAGAACTGGTGGATCATCGATGATTGCTAACTCGAGTGATGGCAGAGAAAGAGAACCGCCTCAACATGTAGCGACCCTAGAAACAGGGATGTCGTTGTATACAATCTCTGAGGAGAGATTGCACAATGAACCTGAGCTTTTGTCTCCGAAGTTAGATCATTTTGGAAGCGATGAAGCAGCGAGACGTTTCTCTAGTAATACATTCCGTGGTGATCGACCTATTGATTTAGAACTGCATTATGGATTGGCTCAGGGTGATCCTTTGTTTGGTAATCAACAACATCCACGCAGCTACATGCCAAACACAATGTCTTTGACGGGAGGAGAACGACTGCAACAAAGAGTTAAAGCCCATCTCCAGAACTTGTCTCGTCAAATCAACTTAGGTACGCATAATCCAATCCCCTCTTCAAGCTCTTGGTTTAACCAAAGTTTAATAATCTTTAGTCATTGAAAATGTTGATAATGGCTTTAGGCATAAATCTTCAACTCGTTAACTCTCTCTAAGATTAATTTATTGTTTACATAACTCCACCCTTTGGATTGTAATGTTGATTAATACTCTTATCTGCCTTCTGATGGTAGTTTTCTTGGGTACCATTTCCACTGTCTTGTACAGGTCACGCCACGTTTGAGGAGATTTCCACGTGCTCAATACACACGATACTGGCAGCTTGTGGACTGGAACACAAGAGCAGTGAAGTCCACTTTGTCCCGCCGTCAGTGACGTGTCCTCACGATGATATGAGACCTGGGAGCAGCAGTGGTAACAACAACAACAGCAGCAGCAGCAGCCTGATGAAAGGGTGTTGCTCTTCTTGTTTTGATTCATTTGTAGAAGATGTAGTTAAGATGATTCTGGACACAAGACAACCCCATTGGTTGAGGTTAGGGCTCCACTGAGCTTTAATTGTTTAGATTTGTTAGAAAATGATTTTTCTTTTAACTCTTTTGTTCAGATATTGAACCTTAATTTTTAGCCATTTGTATATGATAAAAGTGGGGGGCGATTCATTATTAAGAGAAAAAAATGATTTTATTATTCCACTATTAAGCTAATCAGCTGGGGTACGAACCTTCATACAATTTTAGTCAAATGCTTAAATTAAGTCCAAAAAGAGCGCGGCCCACTAAAGAATCTAATCAAATGTCTTGCCGGTTCGCGCGTTTGTTGATCCCGTCCGACACGTCGTCTAAAAAGCAGAGCACTAAAAACGGCACTCTCTGCGTGTTAAAGAAATAATGTTTTGTAATTATTTTTGTGGGGTCAAATTTATTTTTTAAATAGGGTCAATACAAAATTGATACAAATTTTATCTAAATTTTTTTTTTTTACAAAAAAGAAGTGGGGTCAGCTGACCCCTCCCTTCCCCCCACCCACTAAGCTGCCTCCGCCCCTGGTATTAACTGTTCTCACCGTGACATCCTTTCCTATATTACGTTTCTACACAAACATAGTTGTCCTCTACATAACTTCATAGTAAATTGAATTTCAATTATAAGCCGCATAGAGATTTACATCACTCATGGACCATGTTGATTATTGCTTTAGGCATCCACCTAAAATAGTGTTTCAACTCTCTATTAGGCTAGCTATGGCTTTACCCAGTATTTTCTATTCATAATTTAAATGTAGGCCTAATACCAAAATTAATGACATTGTACTAGTGATAGCTTTTGGGCCACCAAGGATACCCAGCCCACAAAAGAGTTCCAAACTGGGAACAAAAGTCTAGCCGTTTCGCGTATTTACCAAGCCTAACCGACACGCCGTTTAGAAAAGGAATCCTAAAAACGGCACTCTGTGCGTATTAAGGGAATAAGAACGGCGTAAAGTCTGATTTATCAAAAGCATCCCACATCGGTTACGAGAGAAGGAGGAGCCTGTGGAAACTGGGTATAAATAGGAAGCTCCTGTGAAGTAGCAAATCACTTACCTGGACGGGGTCGACTCGTGATCAAGAAGACGAGTGGCCTAGGCTAGTGACTTCCATTGCACATACCGGAAGGGTGCTTAGCCTAAGGTCTTCCCAAGTGGAAGAGCCTACGTCATTATTTGTGGCAGGGGGGTTTGCGTTCGCGCAACCCCCACCAGTCTTCCAGTATTTAATTTTTTTGCGAGTCAAAACCTCACAACTGGCTCTGATTATAATAAATTCCTTCATATGCTGCTTATGAATATGAGAAGAAGACTAGTTTCTGAGTCGAATTAAAAACAGAGGGAGAAACAAAAGGTTAACATCTTAATGGGCTCACAATATCGTGATTGAGGCCCATTAAGATTCAGTTTTTTCGAACTAAGCCCAAAATTATATATATGTGTAATTAACTTTCCTTTTTACTAAATCCTACTTATTAAAAACGTTCTAAACTATCAGAAATTAAAAATTTGTGGAGCTTACTGTCTCGTCGGAGAAGTTTAATTCCGTCGGCGATCCTCTGATCAATTACACCAGCTTTGAGAAGCTTCCGCCGTCGTTTATTCACAATTCGTTCTACCTTCATTGCTCTTCTCTGTAGTGAAACCGCGATCCTGTTCAGATCTATAGCTTCGGATCCGAAAAGGAGGCTCGAAAAAATCCTATATTTGGTTACTGAGATTCTTCAAGAGGTTTTGATTGAAACCTGAGCTGATATGGCGACTCGGAACCGCACGCTCTTGTTCAGAAAGTACAGAAACTCTCTGAGGAGCGTCCGTGCTCCGATGACGGAATCGAAATCCGGCGTAGGCCCGGTGATCGAGATGGCGAGCACATCTCTATTGCATCCCAAACGCTCCTACACTCCAGTCAGTACCGAAGATCCAGGGACCTCAAGGTACACACCTTCTTAAAGGTTCAACCTTTGTGATTGCATAAGCATGTAAGTTGTTAAAGCTGAAAGCTTTGGTTGTTACAGTAAAGGAGCAGTGACAGTGGGGTTACCACCGGATTGGGTTGATGTCTCCGAGGAGATTTCGGTGAACATTCAGCGCGCGAGGACCAAAATGGCTGAGCTTGGGAAGGCTCATGCTAAAGCTTTGATGCCTTCGTTTGGGGACGGTAAAGAGGATCAGCATCAGATCGAGTCTTTGACGCAGGCGGTTACTTTCTTGTTGAGGAAATCGGAGAAGCAGCTTCAGAGGCTTTCTAAAGGTGGACCTTCTGAGGATTCGAGTGTTAGGAAGAACGTGCAGGTAGTAGGGTTGGTGTGCTTTGAATTTGACGTGTTCTTTTGTCAGTATCTGAACATTGTGTCTTGATGTGTTTTTTCTGTAACAGCGGTCTCTTGCAACTGATCTCCAACAACTTTCCATGGAGCTACGCAAGAAACAGTCTACTTATTTGAAACGCTTGAGGCTACAAAAAGAGGTATGCATATCTTGTTACTTTGTACAGTTTTGGGGGGAAATGAAGCTTTTGACGTTTGATGTATGATCAGGATGGAGGGGATTTAGAGATGAATCTAAACGGAAGCAGTTCTAGAGCAGAAGATGATGACTTCGATGATATAGTATGAGTCCTTTATTACAATCTACAACCTTTGTTTCTCCTATGTATATATGTTGTGTAACTATATGCATTTTTCATTTCAGTTATTTAGTGAGCATCAGATGAGCAAGATCAAAAAGAGCGAGGAAATATCTGTAGAGAGGGAGAAAGAGATTCAGCAGGTTAGTGTTTGCAACTCCTAGTGTTCTTCATTGCTGTTATAACCTTGTGGTTCTGTGTAATCTACAGGTTGTTGAATCCGTAAACGAGCTCGCTCAGATAATGAAGGATCTTTCTGCGCTTGTGATAGACCAGGTATAACACTATCAACTGTTTGTTGTCTAGCTTCTGAGTCGCTTACTAATTTGAAACGAAAAACTTGATGGGACAGGGTACGATAGTTGATCGGATTGACTATAACATCCAGAACGTTTCTAGTACAGTTGAAGATGGTCTCAAACAGCTGCAAAAGGTAAACCTCTTATATATGACCATCTCTCTCACTCAACGTTTCATGACTAAAATGTTCAAGTGGGTTCGTTTTGTGAATCTCCACAGGCAGAACGTACACAGAGAAGTGGAGGCATGGTTAAATGTGCGTCTGTTCTTGTCATCCTCTGTTTCATCATGCTTGTTCTCTTAATCCTTAAGGAGATTATCTTCTGAACCAAGAAACAAGGTTGAACCCTCATTTTTTCATTCTTTTATGATGGGAACCCCACATTTTTGCACCAATTGGTCTGAAGAGAAATTCGATTGTGTTGTCTTTGTTGCTCCATTGCTTTGCTACAGATTTTTCTGATACTTTAGTTTCTTATCGCACTGTTATATCAAAGCATGTATCCTGAGGTTCACATAGGACAGTAATCACTAGTCTATTGTATTGAGTCTTTGTAAGTTTCTGGATGTTACCTAATTTTATAATGGTTTATTTACATGTAAAGAAGATTTTAACTATAATGTTTAAGAATCTATGAAGAAAAAAACAGCATATAGGAACTGTACGGATTACAGTTTGTTTAAGAATATAAACTACCAAAGACCAATATTTTCATTACTATTCAAAGATTGTAATAACCTCTAACCTTGATTCTCTGTTAGTGTATGGACAAATAAGCTGAGTGTGTGATTGCCAAGCCGCCTGTCCTGGTTCATCAGAAAAATACCAAACAAGATATGAAACGAAACCAAGTAAAACCGGATATAAAATACCAATAGCACTAAAACTAAACTAAGCCAAATCAAATCAAAGTTGTTCGGCTCGAGTTTGACCAGTTCCTCCCAAACTACACAAAACAAAACCAGACTCTGTTCTAAACCAAAATGGTCACCCCTGAATAGGAAACCTACATCCGTGCTTAGCCCTTGATGTGAAAGCAAAAAAAAAAAGGCATTAAGAATTTACGGAAAGGTAGGACTTGTACCTCTTAAGGTCCACAGTACATCTCACCGAGAGTACATGAGGGTGTTGGCATGTTTGCAAAGTTGTCAACTGGGAAATACACAATGTCTTGTCTTCCTTTATCTTCCTCTTCTACTTCGTCTTCTTCTTCTTCTTCTAACCAGTATGTTTCTAAAATCTTCACCGCCATTTCATAGATGTCACTGTTCTCATGAGATTGCAGGCTTTCTATTTTCTCCAGTCCCTCGGCGTCTTCTATAAGCTGAGCATGTGGGTTTACATTTGTTTCAGTGCATTGATTACCATCAGCGTGTCTCGTGTCGCAAGCTTCTCCCACCTTCAGTATCTTCTCAAGTGATTCTAAACAAATCATGACGAGTTGAGTATCCGAGGATGTAAGAATATCGCACAAAGGTTTTATGCAGTCTTGCTTTACAAGAAACCTGACACATTAGCGGATCATGTGTGAGGTTTTGAAAGAAAGAACTGACCCGCACACGCTTGAGAAATATATAACCAAAACTTTGTAATAAACCAAATGGAGTGAAGACATAAGGCCTGGTCCTGATGTTAGGACTATTTTCATGCCTTTATGTCCAGACTACTGAATATATCTTGTTCGCTATATAGTTTTCAATTTTGTAAATAAGATTTTCTTTCCGAATGGACAACCGAACATCTAATGAGAAAATACTAATAGTCAGAAGATGTATTGAGTTTCCTTCTACGTACAGGATTTGCTTGTAAGAGCCTCCAGCTATAGCGTTGCAGATCGCCCAAGCAGCTTCATACTTGACATCAAACTCAGAGTTCCGGAGCAGATTGACAAGTGCAGGACATACATCAGCATCATATACAGCCTACCAAAGGAGATAAAGAATTGAAGACATACATTGAGAGCAACATATTTGATTAGAAGCGGTTAAAAAGACAAGTTCAGGTATTACATATTGACCAACCTGAATCTGTGATTGACAACCAGCTGTGATATTAGAGACTACCCAACAAGCTTCCTTCCTGATGGTCTTATTATAGGGTCCTCTAAGAAGATTTAGCAAGCATGGGAGCGCTTGAAGATCAATTATATACTAGGGAAGTCACAAAGAAAAAAGTTCTGATTCAAAACGAAATAGAAAAAGCCACCAGTAATAGTACAATACTCAACAAAGGAAGTAAGCAAAATATCAGCTCTAATACAAAATTAATATCTCTAGCTGCATATTTACCTGAGTTTGACTATCATTTCCAGTTACAACAATGCCAATGGTGCGAAGAGCAGGAGTGGCAACTGAAGGTGAACGATGGCTGTTCAGAAAGCAAACAAAGCCATCAGAATAATGACTCAGGATTTTATTGGTTAGCTAAAGTCTTGAAACTCACACCGAAAGACCAATAAGTCGACCACAAACATTGGCTTCAATAACGGCCTGTATTTTTTCATTTGAACCATCAGAGAGATACACCAGCGCCCAGCACGTATAAGCCAAGAGTTCCTTGTCATCTAACCGGATGAGTTGTGCAAGAGCTGGTAATGCAGCACTCACCTGTGGGCATATAATGTACAATAGCAAATAAGTGAAATGTCTGAAAGAATACGACATTCATCAAATCCAATCAAGAAAAAATTGCCAGTCAACCCTAAGCATGAGCGTTTTTCAAGATGGATTTATTAATGACACGCCACAATATTGAGAGTGCAAGAGAGAGAGAGAGGAGTTATAACAAAACTCAGGTTGGATCAAAACTTACCTGATCATAGGGAGGCTGTGGCTTCCCTCTACAAAGATTAGACAAAGTCCAAGCGGCGTTTACAAGCATAGAAAGTTTAGCTCCATTGTTTAGCTGTAACAACAAAGAAGGTAGAGCGCCATGTCCAAGGACTATATTACGGCATCTAGGAGAGTCTCCAGAAATATTTCCTAATGCCCACACAACCTGATCGTCCAAGAATACAGAAGAATACAGCTTAGACACAACTGAAAACTGGGAGAGGAAAACCAAACTCAACAAAATATATTAAAGTTACATTTACTGATCTTTGTCATTTTCTTTTATTTTTTATTCGATTGCAGAGGCAACCACAGGCTCCAAAGCAGTCATAAGAATTAGGTAACCACATAGCATAGTACGTGATGATCTATCATCACAATAACATACCTGCTCACGGACCCCATCGTACGGTGAGCTGAGAAGTCTCACTAGTATTGCAACAGCTCCATGGTCAATCACCACTTCAGTATTCTCAGACGTTCCAGATGCAATATTTGTTAAAGCCCAAGCCGCTTCAAACTTCAAAAAAAAAAAACGAGAAAAAATCGAGCTTGTGAAGCTAGTGATAAAACCAGACTGAACGAACATGTGTATCAAAAGCTAACCTGAAGCTGGGGAAAGTCATCCCACGTAAGGAACTCCACAAAGCGTGGAACCAAACCAGCTTGTATAACTTCTTCAACATGTACATTAAACATTTCTACCAAAAAAAAAACATGTATAATAGCATTAGAAAGAGCAATTACATTGCTATAGCTTTATTCATCTTTATTTCATAAATTAAATGGGATTATCTCTCACCACCACAAAGTAACGTTCTGATCTGAGTAGTAGCCTCGATCAACAGCTCCTTCTTGTCAGACCAGATACGGCTTATCAACTGTATAATCAATCCAAACATACGAACCTACTCAAAAAACTAATTCTTAGAGATTCAAACTTCAGATGAAAACTAAATAATCATACTGAAAATTTCAGAGCATTGGAGATCCTTCAGAGGTCACAGATCTCACTAACAAAAAGCTATAAGATCACTCAGATGATTCATCAATCACGATCTAGAGACACGAGAATCGATCGAAAATTAGATAAGATCCATTGCGAACGAATCCTAACACGAGAAGCATGCATCTATCTATCTATCAATCAATCTCCAGGTTTCTCGTTTTAAGAGAGGTTAAATAAGCAAAACCGAACATTCTGATCGAGAGAAACGGCGGCGGAGGGAGGAGGAGAATGAGGAAGAGGAAGAGCCTCGCGACGCTTCTTGAGCAAGCTCTCCTCTCGCTTGGCTTTGCGGATCTCGACCATGTCTTCCTCTCTTCGTCGCCGTCCCCCGACTCCGTCAACCACCGCCTTGTACCCGCTCCTCCGCACTGACGTCGTCGTCCAGCTCGTTGTTCCTCCTCCTTTCATTCTTCGATCGCGCCGATTTTCGACGGTTTGGTGACGATCAAAATCAAATTTTCCAGGAAAAGCAAACGAGAGAGGAGGCCCCACGCTATATATTAAGGAAAAAAATTATATATTTTGGGTGTAAAAATGAATATTTGAAAATTAGGGGTGTGAATTCGAATTTGTAAGATAACTTGGGGAGAGCACAGGTAAAAAAAAACGCGCAACTGATTCGTTCCCGCCTAAAGTCCGTTTCAGATATTAATCGTTGGGCTAAGAAGTTAATCTGGATGGATTATAAAACCGAATAAGGCCCAATTGCAAGTTACAACGACATGGACACACAAATAGTTATTGAGTATGCATTTGTAGAAAATGAGTTTTCAGATTTTTTTTTTGGTAAAAAATTATTCAGATTGAAATTGATACTAAACATGTTGAAAATCTAAATATTTTTAATGCTAACAATCGAGCTAAAGACTATATGACAAACAAAAATAAACACACTGATCCCTATTGTATTATTTGTTGTTTTAGATTTTGGTTTTATGTTTTATGTTTTTTTTTTTGGGATTGTCTCAGAAAGTAAATGAATATTCTAAATCAATTGGGATATTCAGAGGGACTTCATACCAAGTGGGGAGATGTCGAAAGACATGGTTTTTGGTCATGTGTTTTGTGTTTTGTAACTCTATAAATAGCTTTAGAGAGAGAGAGAGAGAGATGCAAGGGTTGATAACCTAAACATGTTCTTCAGTTAATTGAACAAAAGAAAATTAAAATACACTTTCTCTTTCTATTAATTGTCATGTTAATCTTTAAGAACATTCTTTATATTTTCTTCCAGAACAAATGATTTAAGTTGCAAAAAAAAAAACGATTTAGAGCGCGATGTTGTTTAGAGAATTTCTGTAAGAAAACCATGGCAACAAAACAAACCCTTGATGATATTCAAACCTAACATAAACAAAAAGAGTCACTTAGCTAGGCAAGAAAAGGAGTCCATATCTATTTAAGGTCAAGACTACGGTTGATGTTTTGTATTGGCATTTCTCTAGAAACTATTGTTCGTTTGAAAGTTATTTTTCTTTCTATTCTGATCATTTTGTTGTAACGTTTTCTTCTCATTGTTGGATGACTTTCCACCACATATAGCCTCTCCCAAAATACAAGGTTTTAAACCAAACACTAATAGATATTCTAATTAATTCATCGGAATATAAAACATAAAAAGGAAAAGTAGAACAAGAGAGAGACAATACTGAGATGGAGGATTTCCAGTCTCCTAGAATACGATCTTACAAATCGTATGAAGGAGATCGGAACCTCCAATTGGTTGATCCTGCCGATTTAAAACCGGTGAGAGGGATTTACGTTGTTAGGGAATCAAAACGCAACCGATCTCCCATGACATCGGATCTATGGCGCAAGATCTCTTACAAAGACCTGCCCGTTAGACCGAGAAGAGCTTCTTCTCATTCAACATCGTTAAAAGGTAATTTTTTTTTTTTTTTAGAAGAATCATATGGTTTATAGACTACAACAAATCTTCTGACAACATTCTATTGCTACATTTACATTGACGAGTCTAGTTGTACAATGTACAAACATATGAACACATAATCCGCGTTTAACAGTATATCAATATTTTTAATAGAGTTTAAAATGTTTCTAACATTATATGTGGGTCTGTTAATAAATGTAATAATCGGAGGATGGTGGAACGATCCGGAGATGAAGAGAAAGAGACGAGTGGCGAAGTACAAGATTTATTCAGTCGAAGGAAAGATGAAGACATCTTGGAGAAAGAGCTACAAGTGGATTAAGGTCCAATGCTCGAAGATTATTCATGGAATATAGCTCTCCAATGTTTATCATCTGTTCAGTAGTTTGATTTTAAAGGGAAACTAAAGTCATGCATGCATATATATATTTTATTCGATTTCATTTATTTCATTCCTTTTGTTAATTGTGTTAATGGTATATTTTGATGACATTACATTCACTCTAACAAACTTGAAAATGCAATAGACAAATATACTATTTTCAAAAATTATACAATTACTAGAACCTTTTAGGAGATAACTTTATAGTAGGATCCATAAATACATGTTCATAAGACTATATATACTTATTATTATCGTGTCATGTTATATGAGAATGACTTGTTTTTTTACCATATATAGCGTTGTTATCTATCTCGCTTTTAGTTAGAAAATCGTAATACAAATGCGTTCGATAACAAAAAGCTGTTCGATAAAGAATTTTTCAAATGGACTTTAAAACAAAGTATGAAAGTTAAGAACTGGGCCGAATGGCCCGAATCGATGTAAATGAAACCACAACGTCGCTAATCTGGTGAGAAGTCAACTATATTTTTGTTATAAATAGACTACAACCCCCCATTCATTTAGTATCACCCAAGTTTCTGAAAACAGAAAGAAAGCAATAAGCTATAAGTGTAGAAAGAAGAAGCAAAAGCTACAAAATGGCAAAGACCCTCAGTTCCATCTGCTTCACCACTCTCTTGCTCGTTGTCTTGTTGATTTCAGCTGGTAATTTTGGTTCTAATGTTTTCCAGAAAATGCATATGCATGCATATATATAATCTAAAAAATGAATGTGTCTTTGGATAATTATAAGGAATCCCGAAGAGCGAGGCGACGTGTACGAAGTACTTAGGCGAAGCCATATTGGCGTACCCATGCAAGGAAAGCTACTGTGAAGCCAAATGCGCTGAGTCTTACCACGAGTCATGCAGAGGAGAGTGTGAGGATCATGATCACCACCACGGAGTGCATTTAACAAATGACCATGACGACCATTGCCACTGCTACGGTCGTTATTAAGCTGCTGAAGTTTACTAAACTCGTATCGTATTAAATAAAATAAGAATGTAAGCGTGGTGGTTTCCTTCGATTTAAGTGTCATGTGTGAGTGTTGTTTGCGTTTTTTTTTCTAATAATAAAACAAAATAGTACGTAGGAGGAAGCTATAATGACTTTCCTTCTACGTCTATTATAAGATCATGTTGTATGTTATTTCGATTTGATAATAATAATAAAGTTTTTCTGTGTTTTGTCAACGTATTTGTTTAACCGCTTAAATAAAGACACATTCGTCGATTTGAAGTTTTATGTACGTTCACAATATCACTTTGTGTCCTCATGATTGTAATCGTGGTCAAGTGATAGTTTAGACAGGGAATATAATGAAACACTCTCTTCCAAGTTTAAGTTTTTCTTTAAAACAAAATTACAATGTGTGGGAAGTCTGAGCTTTGGTTTTGGTTAAAACAGTTTATCTATTAGCCCTGTCACATGCGCTCCACCATCTAGCATTAGTCAGTATAACACATTTTAAACTTGACTCAAATAGTATAGCGATTTTAAAAAAAAAACTCTAAAACACAAAGTGCATTTCTATCTAAGCTAATCAAATCTGATAAGACCTAAAAAAAAAACAATGTGAGTTTTTTTGGCAACAAATGACATTGTCAGTCCCAGTTAAAGTATCTTTAACATAATTTGCTCATATCATTTATAATTGTTTGGACACAAAGAAAAGTTAATCCACGTTGATTCTTAAAATAAAAAAAGAATGCAAAATATATCATTCGAAAATGGAAGTATAAATAGTACAGTGCGTAAAATATTCACTTGGTTGATAAGTTTCACTCTTAAATAAGACTGATGGAATGGTTTCTGTCCAAATATATTTCCATGCAAATAGGGAATGCATTGTGATTGTTTGTCTACAATAGTCTTGGAAACTATTTATTTTTCGACAAGTAATATGTAGGATTCAGCCTAGTGGAAATCAAAGATGGTTGTTGCTCTCATATACCTATGCACTAATTATATACCCACAAAATCCAAAAAAAAAAACAACTTGTTCCTCTTGTATAAATGTACACTAATTTATTTTTCTCCAAATATTAATCTTATAAAGCAATACATTTGTGTTTGGTTAAACAAGAGACTAGACAAAACTAAAGATGAGAAAGATTTGACTCTATAGTAGTGGATATCCTTTAAGAATCAAGTGGGCACAGAAGCTATGAATGGGACCAAATGACCTCTATAAATGTAGGCAGATATCCATAGGAAACCCAAAGAATTGCTTAATTTACACCGTTGAGTTTAAAACTTTGGCCCCAATAAATTGAAAAGTTGGGACCATGCCTTTTAATTTGGACATTTTTTCAACCCCCATACAGCTAAGCCTCGTTACAGAATTGAGGAAAAATCTGATAATAATGCCGCATCTTTACCATAATATCTAAAAAGGACCTCATCTATATTCTCTTGCGTTTAAAACCTTCACCTAGGCATCTTTCTGTTAAATCCCTTGATTATATCTAACAAACCCTAATTCTATAAAACTAGAAAGCATATAAAATGTTTTTTTATCAACTATAAGTGATACAAATACATAGATAATACATATGAAAATAAATAAAAAACAAATATTATAATGAAAATAACTAGAAGGCAACAATAGATCAATTGAAATAATTGTAGACACTTTTCCTTCAAAAATCTATTAAGTATCAACTCTAATAATTTGTTTTGCGAGCTTTAAATTTTCGTCGCATCAGTAACACCAATTTTATTTGTTGTATTACGTGGAGCTTATCGTAGATTAGAGTTATAGATATTCTCCGGTATAAAATCAAGTGTATGAGAATAAAAATGTGGGATAAAATGTTATGGACTGACTGATAAATGAGTTTGAATTCAACAGAGAGATGGGCTTGTTTATTCTCACCGATCAATTTAATAGAGCTCGACCACGATACGAGTTATTAATGGATTCACACGACCGTTTAAGTTGGGTTTTTAAAAAGCGAGATAGTCGGGCCTAAAAGGCCATCTAACGGAAACTAAAACGGCGGCGTTTCAAATATGGCGGGAAAACGCACTTTGAGGCTTTTTTTTTTTTTTGGCGCTGAAGTCCTTTAAAAAACAAATTCAACATTTTATTAAATTTCTAATCGCCGCCGGGGAAGAAAAATTCGCAGCTTCCACTGTTACCGGAGTCGAGAATCCGTCTTCGAAGATGAAAGGTCAGGATCTCGAACTGGAGAAAGCTCGATTGCTGAGCCTCGCCACCAGACTCGGATTCGACGAAGAGTCCGCGAAGAAATGCTTGGATCGATTCGTCGATCTCTACGGTACCAAATCCGATTTCTAGAGAAATTGATTAATCAATGCTTTTAATCGAACTGAATCGCTATATGTAAATAAATTAGTCGGTTTAGTATGCTGAACCGACCGGTTTAATATTCTGTTATCTGGTTTAATAGTTTGTTACACACACTCAGCTGTATAAGAAGAGGTGTGTGTGATCAATGTAAACGGCAAAACTTAATGAGGAATTAAGAGAAAATTCATCTTCTCTAATTATATTTATTTGTGAATTTGGTTTGAAAAAGGTGATGATGGTCGAGATTTCATCACTGTTGCGTTATGTGGGGACGATTTTATTGCGGCGTTGGCTGATTTCGAGGAAGGAACTGAGGAATGGGATGACGTGCAGGCTTTAGAGTCTGAAGCTCAGGGAACGTTGGATGAGATGTTTAATAAAGGTAATGCTAGTGATAACGGATTCGAGACTGATGATGGTGAGTCGAGTGTCCAAGTTCATGTCATTGAGGACTCTCCTGAGTCGAAGAATAAACCTGACGTGATGGAGCTGGATTCTTCTAGTGATTTTGAAGATGATGATGATGATGATGATACGCAGTTCAAGGCTACGAGGGCCGGTTCTAGAAGTCACTCTTTGAGATCTATGGTAAAGATTCAACCTTGCGTTTACTGTTTCATGGTTTTGGGAAGGAAGATTGATCATTGTTTGGCAAAGACATTACTGCTTCATTTGCATTCGAATGAAAGATATATCTATGTTTTAAAACACCCTGCACCCCTGTGAATGAATAAGAAACTTTCATGGTAGACTCGTTTTACATACTCGTTTTCATGGAATGAAAGTTTGCGAGGATGTTGTTATTGAGTTTGCTTTTGTATCTTGAACATGGTCCTAAGAAACCAGTTTATTAGGTGGACAAACAAAACAGACCAATTTAGTTGTGAGGTCAATGGTTTGCGAAAGAACAGCTTGTATCACAAAGACTCAGCTTTCCTTTCGTTTGGGGTTTGGATCGTTTGGTGCATATGATTAAACTTAAAAGAATTGTACTTTGGGTGTAGTTTGACAGTTTCTGGGTTTGCTATCTCTCTACACTGAAAATTATGAATTGTTTTGCTTTGAAGGAATATTCCATGGAAGATTCAGTTTCAACGATTTCAGGCAGAAAACCTTCTGTACCTACATCAGGCAAGGACCATGAAACTCCAAGCTACGAAGAGTTGCAGGCGTTGGATGATCTGGAATTCGCAAACTTGGTTATTTTTGGGAACAAGGTGTTCCGGCCTCTGCAGCATCAAGCATGTAGAGCATCTATGGAAAAGAAGGATTGCTTTGTTCTAATGCCGACGGGAGGGGGAAAAAGTTTGTGTTACCAGGTTATGATCCTTTACCTCTACATCTAGGTTTATCAAGGAGTAATTTGGATTCTGTCTAGTAATAGTTAGTCCCATTACCATTAGTTTATATTATTTACCACAGGCTGCATAGTAAATTTCATCTTTTTGTTTGTTTTTTGGTTTTACAGCTTCCTGCAACACTGAAAGCTGGAGTTACCATAGTTATATCTCCTCTCTTATCGCTCATCCAGGATCAGATAGTTGCGCTGAACCTCAAGTTCGGTGTACCAGCTACTTTTCTGAACTCTCAGCAAACATCTTCCCAAGCAGCAATTGTATTACAAGAGCTCAGGTGAGGATCCTCTCACCATTTCTTTCATTTTCACGATATCCCAGGCATCATCTATTTATTTATTTTCTCTATGTAGATCTAATCATCTGAATGTGTTAAATAAGCTTATAAGTGCATTGAAATTTTGTTTGCAGAAGTGATAATCCGTCATGTAAACTCTTATATGTGACACCTGAGAAAATCGCTGGAAGTTCATCCTTTTTGGAGACGCTAAGATGCTTAGATCGCAAGGTATTTTGTGAGTTTTATTCTTATTATTGTTGCGTAATTGATCAAAAAGTTTCTAGCTCTAAGAAAAATGTTAAACATCTCTTTCTATTTACAACAGGGCCTGCTGGCTGGTTTTGTGGTTGATGAGGCTCATTGCGTGAGGTATATTATCGTTCTATCCTTCTCTCAGACATTATAATTTTGTGATCTACATGACTGTTCTCTTATTATCCGTCACCAACACCTCAACATCAAAATTAGATTTCTGGCTCCGACCTGAGAATTTCTTTTCTTGAAATAATACATCTACAAATTCATTTTCTGGTAACCTTGTTATAGCATACTGGTCGAGCATGTTGGAACTGGTTGCAATCTGTTGGATGTCAGTAGTTTTATTTAACAGCGTAGGTCAAATACGCTTGATTAAAATGTTAAAACTCACTTTGCATCAGAAAAAACTGTTCGATTTTGGGTGTCTGCATCTGAAAACCCCTACATTTTTCTTTGTTTCCAGCCAATGGGGACATGACTTCCGGCCAGACTACAGGGAACTGGGATGTCTTAAACAGAACTTCCCCCGTGTTCCTGTGATGGCTCTTACAGCCACGGCAACTGAATCAGTCTGTCAGGTAACAACCATCACCATGACAAGATTCTCTTGAAATTCATTTTTACAGATTAAGAGCTTTGAGGATTCCCATTGATTCGGTTCTTAATTGAACTTTAGAAAATATTCCCACCATTTTGAATTATTTTTTCTCCCCACGACAGGACGTACTAAAAAGTCTGAGAATCCCCAGGGCTCCGGTTCTCAAGATGAGCTTTGACAGAACCAATTTAAAGTACGAGGTGATCAACAAGACCAAGGAGCCACTCAAACAGCTGCAAGAGCTGCTAAAAGACCGGTTCAAGGATCAGTCTGGGATTGTTTACTGTCTCTCCAAAAGCGAATGTGTTGATGTTGCCAAGTTTCTGAACGAGAAATGCAAAGTGAAAACAGTTTATTACCACGCTGGTATGCCTGCGAAACAGAGAGTTGATGTTCAGAGGAAATGGCAAACAGGGGAGGTTCGTATAGTTTGTGCGACCATTGCATTTGGGATGGGGATAGACAAAGCAGACGTGGTAAGTCAAGCCTGTTCTTAGCTGTTGCAGTTTGTCTGCTACTAATTTTCTGCCATTTCCTCTAATCAATTTTTTGTGCAGCGTTTCGTTATACACAACACATTGTCGAAGGCGATAGAAAGCTACTACCAAGAGTCAGGCAGAGCAGGAAGGGACGGGCTTCAAGCGCAGTGCATTTGCTTGTACCAGAAGAAAGATTTTAGTAGAGTCGTCTGCATGCTGCGTAATGGACAAGGCAGAAACATGGATAGATTCAAGTCAGCCATGGCTCAGGCCAAGAAGATGCAGCAATACTGTGAGCTTAAGGTAATATCTCAAAAAACACAAGACTGAACAGCAAACGCTGTTATTTGAAGCTTCTATCTATTGTGATTACTATATATGTTTAAGATTTTTTCTTATCATTAACCAAGTCTTAATCAATGAATGTTTCAGACAGAATGCAGAAGACAGATGTTACTAGACTACTTTGGAGAGTCATTCGACCGAAGGATTTGTAAAAGCAGTTTACATCCGTGTGATAACTGTGAAAAGAGCTGAAGTAATCTTAGTCACATCTTTGATTACTTAACCTGTTATGGATGTATAGTTTTGTTCAGTTGACCATAGTGATCTTTGCATGCATAAGCATAATCAAGTGCTTTGGAAGCAGCGTAGAATGCTTGTTGGAATGAGCTATTTCTCAGATACGCTTTAGCTCCCCCCAAGCTCTTTGGTCGCTATGCCATAACTATTCGCACATCGCTCATAAGCGTTAATCAATTGCTTGTCATTACCTGAGCCTCTTGCAAAGTCGTTCATCAGTGCTAGGTTGTTCATTAAGGTCGTTTTAGTATCTGCGGTTTCTACACCGACAAAAATTTAGGAAGATATTACTTTACGTGAATGCTCTTGTCTTTTCTGAAAAGAAAATTGTAAAATGAAGTTTCGACCGTATTATAATACTACTATCGTGGTTTAGAAGGGTGATGATTGCGTTCAGCACTAACAACATTCTTTGGAATATTATTTTGTCTGTAAATCAAAATCAAACTCGACAAAAATATTGAATGCCCTGCGTATGTGATCCGAGTTAAATTCACCTGTTACGACGACAAAAAACAAAAAAGCTTCACCTGTTACATACTGAGATACACAATAAATGTACCAAAACTCTTAATTGGTGGTTTCAACCTGGGTAAAAAAGTACGCGGGTTAAACTTTGTGTGTATATAAATAACAGTCCAAACAGTTTTATCAGCTATTATGTCATTGACTCATTGGTCAGTAGTCAACTTTTATATGCTGTAAGATTCTGCAAAATCATTTTTAGCATTTATAATTCATGTAGTATAACACTAATTCATTTATACCGATAAACATTAAACTCTGATTGGTTTCCTCCGTTTATTATTTCTCATTATAGGATAAATTTTTTGTTTCAAAATAAGTATCGTTTTATAATTTCAATATAAAATTTATTGATTTTATATTTTAATCTATTTTTTAATTGATTGAAATATGATTAAGTGTATTGGTAATGATGTTTTTATCTAAAATATACAAAATCAAATATTTTATTAATCTGTGTTGTAAAGTCTAAAACTACAAATCATATGAAACCGAGGAAATACTAGTTAACAAAAAGAATAACAAGAGTAGTATTACTTTACTTCGTATAATCTCCAAAATGAAATACAAACAAGTGTCAACACTAATATACTCCTGAATAACTTTTTCTCTTTTTACAATAATAACATTTTTTTGACAGCTCAATAATAACATTTCAATACGTACTGTTCCAAGGAAACATTAAAAACTCTCATCCGTAAGCCAAAAAGAAAAAAAAAATCATCATATCTCTAAAAAAGTCTTGACTTTTAATACAGAAAACAATGTTAACATTAAATATTCCAGAGGTGGAGTGAGAAAGAGGGGAAAATTCAAAGTTAACTCACTCAAAGACGTCACATCAATTCACACACACACTGCATCGTTTTAATTTTTCTTCACAAGCGCTCTCCCCGCTGCTTCTCCTTTACGTCTCTCTCTCCCCCTTCTCTAATCCCAGAATCCCAAATCGACAAATCTTTTCTCTTCTCTTCCTCACTCTCTTCCCTGTTCTAGCTTCTTCCTCCGACCCATTTCTCAAAAAACCCAACTTCCATCGATTTGTTCGTGATTTTTCCCAATTGCGCTTTTATAGGAGAGAGAGAGATAAAGTTACAGACTTTAATTGATTTTAGGGCTTCATTGTTCAGTTCTAGCTCCGCGAGGCTTCTGGGTCTTCGTCTCAGCGCCTACATTATTTCCTGAAAATTTCGAATTCGGTACCATTCTGCTCAAATTCTAATCTTTGTTTTGTTTTGTTTGGTCTTATGAATCATTTGTTTTGTCTGTATTCCTGTTTTTTTATCCTGTTACTGTCTAAAGTTTGGTCCTTTTTTTGTCCTTATGTCTGAAATGATGCATTCCCTAATAAGTAAGTAATTTAATTCAATTGGTGTGATGTGTAGAGATGATAGAAACGGAGGCTGTTGAGAGGAAACGATCCAGAGGAGGCTTTTTAACTCTCTTTGATTGGTCTGGTAAATCCAGAAAGAAGCTTCTCTCCTCTACCACCACCACCTCTGGACCCTCCGGTAATAATGTCTCCACAACCAAAAGTCACTCTTTATCAGTTCTTACCAATTGTCTTTTGTTAAGTGTAAAATGGTTGCTACTTTGATGCATAGTCCTATGTATATATATGTGTGGATGACAATGCACTAAAGTTCTTTATTTAATCTACTTTGGCTTCTTGTTTAGTAGACTCAAAGTCTTGTTTTCTTTTTTTTTTTCTGTATCAGAAGCATCAAAGCAAGAGAAACAAAATGCTCAAAACCCCTCAAAGTCATCATCCCCATCTGTAAGCATTCTCAGTTCCCTTTTTTTACTCTAGTGAATACAGAAAGCAATAGTCTTTGATCTGATCTTTTGTTTTTTAACAGATTGAGCTTGAGGAGACAGGAAAGAGTGTAACTTACAGTCCAAGAAGGGACTCTAGCTGCTCTACATCCACTGTCACCAGCGATGATAGACAAGGGTCTAGAGCCCCGAGTGTGGTCGCCAGGCTCATGGGTTTGGAGTCTCTACCCGTACCAAACTCCCTGGAACAACCTCGGTCTAATCCTGATTTTGATCCGTTCTTCCTCAGTTCCTCACGCAAGGCAAGCACATGGGATGCGTACGAGAGTTTGGGCTATGTGAACCTCCGCAGTCACTATGATGGCGTTTCTTGGGATCATTTGGATTCAAAAACGAATAACAACGAGTCTCACCGGTTACCTATTAACCGCTTTCAAACCGAAACGTTGCCTCCAAAGTCGGCTAAACCAATCTCCGTCACTCACAACAGGCTCCTGTCGCCCATCCGGAGTCCTGGTTTTGTTCAGTCCAGGAACCCTGCTCAAGTTATGGAAGCAGCTTCGAGAATGATCGAGCCAAGTGCTCGGATAGCTGCTGCTAAAGCACGTTTTTCATCATCATCTGAGGCTTCTTCATCGATTCCAATGAGGATCAGAGATTTGAGAGAGAAGCTAGAAGCTCCACAGAACAAACAAACTCCACAAATCTCTAATGGTAGCCGCAACAATAATAAGTATTTAAGAGGGAAGAACGAATCATCATCACTCAAGACACAGGAGGCAAATAAGTTATTGGGCAAAACCAGTAGAGTGAAGCCGCCTTCTGTATCTGCACACACAAAGACCAATACTATTCACAAGCAAGAGAGCTCAACGTCTTCAACTAGCAACAGAGTTCAAAAGGAGAAGGTACAAACCAAGAACCGCATAGTTAAAAAGGATCCAAAAGAATCTTCTGCTAGCAGCACTGGGAAAGCTCTGGCTAAGCAAAATAACCAGAAACAGAACCAATTAGCTGTGACGTCTGTTACAAAACAGAAAGGCAGCAAAGTGATGAACAAAGTTGTAAACAAGGTGTTGGTGGAAAGCGGAACTTCATCTAAAAAGCCTGGTCCTAAAAAGAATCTTCCTCGCAACAAAAAACCGGCAAATGGGTTGCAAGAGCCTGGAGTGATCAGTGAGAAACTGATCAAAAGGGGTGAGAAGTTGAAGAAATGCAACATCAGTGTTGAAGGTGATAGGAAGAAGGAGATGGATGTGATTTCATTCACTTTCTCATCCCCTATCAAGGGCATATCATCCACTAAAAGGACCACCGATCAAGAAAGAGATTCTGCACTTAGTTTGAGTGCAATCAATGGTGATTCTCTAAACATTCTGTTGGAACAAAAGCTTAGAGAGCTAACCTCTAAGATTGAGTCATCTAGCAGTAGCCTTACACAAGAGGGAGAGTCTTCAGGCTCCATTTCAAAGGATTGGGTGAATGGAACTATATCATTGCCATCAGATGATCTTGATAAAGTTTCGTCAGAGAATGAATCTGTTTCTGACTGTACTTCTTTCTACAATAACCGAAAATTTCAGGTTAGTCATGCATCTCTTTGCACAAATCTCTTAGTAGCTTCCCACTGATCTTTGAAACTTTGATACAGGCAGAAGAGCTGGAAGTAAACAGCTTTGGAACAGAAGCTGAGGATCTCCAAGGCTCAAATTCACACAATGAGATTGAAGAAACAAAACTCTCAGAATCAGTTACTTTAGCAGAAGCTGAAGAAGAAGGCCATCGTGACTGGGAGCTAGAGTACATAACCGAGATCATATCCTCTAACCAACTGATGGTGAAAGAAATCTCCTTGGGGATGGCTACTAATATATTACCTTGGAGCCTCTTCGACGAACTCGAATCCAAGAGAGATCCACGTGGAAACCTAGAGAGAAAAACGCTGTTTGAGTTTGTGAACGAGTGCTTGACACTCAAATGCGAGAAGATGTTCATGGGAAGCTGCAGAGGATCGTTTTTGTTTGGAAGGAAAGAGGTTTTAGCTGAGGAAGTGAAGAGAGAGATTGGGAGGTTGAAGAAGATGAGGGAGATGATGATGGTGGATGAGCTGGTTGACAGTGAGATGAGTAGCTTTGAAGGGAGATGGCTTGATTACAAGAGAGAGGCGTACGAAGAAGGGAGTGAGATTGAAGAAGAGATTTTGTCTGATTTAGTTGATGAGTTAGTTAATGATCTTCTCTTGTGTTATTAAGTTATTAACGACCTGGTTGTCTTCTTCTAGAAAGAATTGTTTCTATTAATAGAAATAATATCATTCACTGAACATCTCTCTCAAGTAGCAAATAGTTTTTAAACATCCTTTGTTCAGGTGATGGCTCCTAAGCAGAAGTCATATAAATATGCAGGGGAACTTAGAGACAGCATGGAGTTCTAGTTTATAATGCGAGAACACGAAGGCGTCTCTCTGAAAGTGGACTTAAAAAAATATAAAACTTTATGAGACGGACGTCAGTAGAACCGAACTTGGGACCTCTCGCACCCAAATCATACCACTAGTTCAGGTCATGTCGCCTAAAGCACACGACAAGAGTCATATGGTGCAGGGGAAGTGAGAAGAACGGCATGAAGTACTAGTTCAAACGACGAAAACGGGAAGGCGTTTCTGTAAAAGCTTATGGGAAATTAGAACAGCATGGAGTTCCAGCTCACAATCCGAGAACGGGAAGTCGTCTATGTGAAAGAGAAAAGATTAAAAAAAACATTAAGGGGTGTTCCGAGAATCGAACTCGGGACCTCTCGCACCCGAAGCGAGAATCATACCACTAGACCAAACACCCTACGTCGGTTACCCATTACGTTAACACAGAAACTAACTTCACCGTTGTCTCTGCCTTTCTATATGTTTCTTCATCAATTCGAATCATCACCAGTGCTTCCTCTCATTCATCGTCTTCTCCAATGGCTTCTAGCAACACCGTAAGCTTATGCTTCATCCTCTGCTTAGGATTCTAGGGTAACGATACGATTCTGAGATTGATTTTGTGTGTGTGTTTGGTTCGATTGTGTAGACTCCAGGGGTTGATAACACGTTCAGAAAGAAGTTCGATACGGAAGAGTATCGAGAACGTGCACGTAAACGCGAAGAGAAGGTTTAGGGTTCTTTCTCCCAAAGTTTAGATTTTTAAATCTCTGATTTGTTCAATTTTATTGAAAAAGGGGTTTTGTTTGTGGATTGCAGGAGGCGGATCGGTCTAAATCTCAGCGTAGGGTTTTACTTCTCTGATTAAAGTTTTAATTTTTTTTTTTGAGATCTGTTGTTTTTGGCAGCTAAAGGTCCTCCTGTGCAAAGAGCTCCTTTGAAGCATAGAGATTATCATGTAGACTTAGAGTCTCGTCTCGGCAAGACCCAGGTCAGTTTCATCTCTCTCTTAGCCCTCTTTTATTGGATTGAGTAGAAGTTTGCAAGCTTAGCTTTTGTTTTACTGTAAGATAGAGTTGTTATGGACGAGAGTCTACTACTTAGCTGAGCTACGTGTCTCTTTTACATGAGGAGTCCCACTCTAAGAGGTTTTTTTGACTTGGGATGTGTTAAACTTGTATTGATCCTTGTTGAGAGTAGTAGCTGGTGTTTTGTTTGGATACAAGTTTGGTAGCTCACTTCTTATATTCCATGAAAACAGATGAAGGTTTGTGAATGATTAGCAACTACCTTGTTTACTGTTATAGGGACGGTATTGATGTTTGAATTGGTTATTGCAAAAGTGTTTTTTATATATAAATGAGCTGAATCAAAATTAGTTGGTTTGGTTATCAATTTAGTTCTGATTTGGAAAATTTTGCGCAACTTTTGAGGGCTTCTCGATATTCTAATGTTCTGGTTGTTTGTATCAACAGGTTGTTACACCGGTAGCGCCTCTAAGTCAGCAGGTAATGGCTGTTTCTAGCTTCATTCTCGCGTACATGAGCTTTAAGCAATCCACGTTGTTATATGCTAATGAATCTTTGTATTCTTCACACAGGCTGGTTATTTCTGTCGCGTTTGTGACTGTGTTGTTAAAGATTCAGCTAACTACTTGGATCACATTAATGGGAAAAAACGTACGTGGTGCCTCTTTACTCAGATTCATTCTTAACTCTGAAGCCACTAAAAATTGTTGGATGGAATATTCAGCCTGTTTGCAGTTTGTACTGAAGTAGTCGGTTTTGTTTTTGTTTCATACAGATCAAAGAGCGTTGGGAATGTCTATGCGGGTGGAGAGATCGTCTCTTGAACAGGTAAACTTTTTTTTCTCTCACATACATTGTATATAATGCTTTCATGGGGTTTCACATATGACATAAAGTGGTTCTTGTTTGAATGCATTAGGTCCAGGAGCGGTTTGAGGTGTTAAAGAAACGGAAAACGCCAGGAACTTTCTCAGAACAAGGTAAGAAGACCTCTGAGAAGAACCCATCTCTTAGTTTAGTCTGTGTAGTAGATTTTGGATAACTGAATATGATCATGAACTGGGAATAGACCTGGACGAACGGATCCGGAAACAGCAAGAAGAAGAGGAGGAACATAAACGGCAGCGGAGGGAGAAAAAGAAGGAGAAGAAGGCAAGTTTTCATATATATATATATATATATAGATGTCTCCTTGAGCTCACTCTTTGTTTTTTTGTTACTTCTTTGATTGGCTATTATGATTGGCTTTTGGAAACTTGACTTGTGAATTTCTGGATTCAGAAAGGGAAGGTGATAGAGGAGGAGCCTGAGATGGATCCCGAGGTTGCAGAGCTGATGGGATTTGGGGGCTTTGGATCTTCCAAAAAATCATGATGATCTTCATTCAATCATTTTATGCCTCTTATGTTGTAACGTTTTTGATCCGAAAAGCTTTAGACGTTGTAATCTAACATCGCATAACGGTATCGTTTGTTTCATTGTGACTAAAGAAAAGCAGTTTGTTTCTTTTTAACTCTCTTTTAGAGCCTATGACAAAAACGTTACGGTTACATATAAACATATTTTCTACTGGCTACAGTTAACTCTGTGATCTGAGATGAGTGACAAAATAAGGTTAGAGAATGCATCTGACTTTCGGTGCATTATGTTCTTTTACTCTTGTAAGTTGTCTTTAGTCAAATACTAACATGACTAAAGACCATGATATGGTGTGACACACTTGACTTACTGATCAAAAGAGAATACATGGATACTGGTGAGGATTGGAGTAGACCCATTGTGCCACAAAAAACATCCCAACTTGTAAGATTATAGATCAAAGAGAATACATGGATAATGGTGATGATAGTAGTAGTAGTATACCCATTGTGCCACAAAAAAATCCAACTTGTAAGTTATACTTGTAAGAATGATAGTCTTAGTTGTATTATTGTGATGTATACATGGAATGTTTAGTATTATACATTGAGTTATTTTATTTAATTATTTGGATTGAACATAAAGAGAAATTGTACAAAATTCATCTCCATACTTTTCAGAAAAAAATCATCAGTGTTTGCAAGCACTATAAATTAATGGTCCACAAAGAAAACAATCTTCCCAAAATTAGGGCTTAACCAAACAGAGTTCTCAAGTTACATACCCCAAGGGGTACTGAAAAATAAAATTTAAGAAGAAAAACATGAGAAATAACTTATAGGGAAGATGAAGCAGAGGAAGCTAAAATCTCTAATAATATCTACGAATCAGGAGGCAGTGAACCATTGATGTTGTTGAAGCACTGATTACAATTACAATATCCTCCGTTAGTCTGAAACTGACGTACGCATTTCATGTTCTGTATCACTTCTTCTTGAGCTAAGATGTCTTGTAGATACGGTCCACGTAACTTACCTGTGTTACTCGTGTGGCGATCGTCTGGGATCATCGGATTGTTAAAATGTGACCCGCTAATAATGTATCTTCCCATGTTGATATGCTGAGATGATGGATGTGTAACTTGCATCCCAGGTAATTGACTCATAGTTTCATCCTGGTGATCGTCTTGAAAAATTGGGTTCATTTGATTATTCGGGCAGAGCTCAGTTGCCATGTTGAAGTTTACGTTCTCCACTGGCACATGACCAAGTCCTATAAAAATGGCAAATCCTTTAAAAGAATAAATATAAAAATATGACAAAATAACGTAGTGATAAAAAAATTTAAAACATGATTAACTAAAGAGTAAAATGACTAAATTATACCGTATCCTAAATTCTTAATCTAATCCATTCTCAGAATAATAAAATTTAAACCCTAATAACTAAAATCAAACATAAGTATAATATAAAAACGTTTTTATCTTGTTTTAATGCATATACTAAGATAAAATGATTTGCGTATAAGGTTCAAAGTTAAGTACCTTGAGGATAGAGATGATTGCCGTTGATGCCAAGTGTTGTGCAGTTTCCGTTGGGACACAAGTTGCTGTTACCATTGTTGTTACTGTTTCCATTATCGAAGTAAAGAGATTGTGGTAGAGTTGGGAAATTGACTTTGGCGAGTTTTGACCAGAAGCTAACGGCGGACACAAGCTTCTCCAAGTTCATCTTCAGATCTCCAGGGGAAATCTGAAGTGTATGTCTCCTGTTATATATATATATTAAAACATGAGGCTGTAAATAAGTCGATTTCAATATGGTGCTAAAACAAAATAAAAGGGCCAAAGGTATATAGAATATGAAACCTGTATTTAGAAGCAGATTGACCTGGGGTAAAGTCTTGATCCAACTGTTTCCATTGAGTGTGCTTTGCTCGCTGTGGATTAACCTCCAAGAAGAACGTTGGACACTTTCCCAACTGAAAAAAAACATCTCACAGTCATTAGGCTCAAGATTTGAGATAAAATGTGTAAACGATATGATATATATATATATAAGAAGTGTTGTATACTACCTCGACTTCTAGTGTTCCTGTTTCATTTTGTGGAGGAAAACTAGCTCTAAAAGACAAGACATCAGACCATTGCATCTCAATCTTTCTCTTAAGTTTTGAATCTTCATCGAGAATCTCCCACATAAGTCTCTTCTTTGCAAAGTAGAATTTGGCAATAAGATCATGAGGGTAGACCGACTTGTGAGTCCATTCACCAATTGTGATCTTGGAGATTTCGAAATTCATAGCCTTTAGTTTTTCAGTAGTTGTAGGAGTTTCATGAGTCGTTAAGGCCTTTGTGTTCTCTGTGGAATAAAGTTGCTTTTGCCTTTCTTCTTGAAATTTGGATTCAATTTTGTTGAAATGTTCCTGAGTTGGTGTGTAAGTCAAGTTTAAAGGTGGATATAGACCCTGAAAAAAAGATAAAACAAAAAAAAATTATAGAGAGTAAATCATAAATTTATACAAGCATATTAAAAACTGAGATAAATATGTAAGACAGATATATACCATAAAACATAGTTTCTAAGTTAATGTTAGAATATATGAAAGAAGATAATACATAATTAAAAGAATAAACTGTAAAAAATAATCATCACAAAGATTGAAAGTGGTTTACAACGAAGTTACATTTACGGATAAATAAATATTTTGTTTCTAACTAAAATAATAATATAATTAAATAAACACAAGATATACAAGAGTAATCTTGTTCAATATTCTATTAAGAGATAACATCGAAACTAGATTTGATAAGTTTGGATGAGTCTCTCTCAATCGGATTTGATAAAGATGACTAAACTACAAACCTCAGTTCATATAGAAAAGTTACATACCTCTTGGACCAGGGTGTCTTCGCCTCCCAAACCTCCAAACCAGATCGGTGTTGCTCCATGGAATTCATCAGGGAAATTATTAGCCATCTGTTATAGAAAAGTTAAAGTCTATCAGAAGTTGCAAAAAAAATTGTTGTGAGTGCACATAAAGGCCATATACAAAACCAATAACTTAGATTAGAAAACAAATTTGTAATATTTTAGTAAAAAAATAATATGTAATAATTTGAAACCTAAATCCTGACTGTCCTCCAGATCAGGGAAAAATCATAAAATATATCTGAAAACGCTGCATAGAAGAACAAAGATAGAGTACGAGAGACATAGCAGATCATAAAACATGAGGAGACGACAATAATCAAGCAGAAACATATAGTAATAATGCATAGGAAGAGCAAAGTAAGTAGAGATACCTCTGGAGTTATTTGGCAAGGGCCACCTTGAGATTCTTCTCCCCATCCATTCATCATCGAATGAGATATCTCAAGAACACGCTTTCTCACAGCGTATTCAGATATGCCTCGCTATATATATATCCATATATTTTTTTTTGTCAAGGACATATATCTATACGTATAATATTTATTTTTAACTGAATAAACTGAAACCAAATAGTTTGTTGATAAATAATTCAATATTCCCTAAGTATATTGAAATTTGAAACCAAGAGTTTTATTAAAGTTACCAATAATTTAAATTACAGATATTGCCTTGCTTAGAGAATATAATACACGTTTTTCTTAATTATCATTATTTTATTTTACAATATTTTGTTAGATTGTATTCCGGGTGTAATTAGGATCCATGAAATAAAGCAAGTTCTCCCATTCCTTCCACGATTTACTAATTAATTTGATATAATAAAAATATTACAATAAGGATTTTGTAAACGCGGACATTAATTAAAATTTATGATCACTAGATTGAAAAGGAAAGCGAAAAACTCCATCATCAGTGTCAGATTGGCACATCTTCTGGCTTATAAGGCACGTCACAACACTCTGATGAGACTTGTTAAGCATCGGCAATGCTATAACCTGGAAATTAAACAACATAAACAGAGCCGAGAGAATGGTAATGCTATCAAAAGCTGGTTCTACCTTTACATGACTAATGAAACTAAGAAAAGTGAACTTTAAGTAAAGATTTCTACAAACCGTTTGATAATCGTCGAGCTTAGGGACCTTTGAAACAACCCCTGACGACGATTTGGTGTCGGAATCCGACTTAGCTGCCTTGGAATCGGCTGCATAGTCACTTTGACTGGAGCAGAAAGCATGGCAACCCAATTCGAGTGAACTCCGGTTTGATCCGGTAAGCTGACTCAGTGTCTTGAACAGTGGGCTCTTAATCGGGTTTACGTGATGGCCACCGTAAGCGGTTGAAGTGAGGAGCTTCAGCATGACGGGAGAGGATGATCTTGAGTAGTCAAGTTCGGGAATTTAGGGTTAGGGTTGTTTGCCTGAGAGACAAGATACTGTGCGAATGTGTATCTGAGCCTTGGTGTGTCATAAACTAGTGCTAGGCATTCGGATTTTCGGTTCGGATCGGTTCGATTTATTCGATTTCTGAGTTATTCAGGTTGAAATGTTAGGAACCAGACATTTTTCGGACCGGTTCGATTCGGATAACCTCATGTTCGGGTCGGATTTCTATTTTTTTATAAAATCCAAAATAAAACTTTATTATAAATAATTCGGGTTCTCGGTTTTTTAGTTCGGTTCGAATTCGGTTTTTGGGTTTCAGACAATATGCCCATGAGTATCGTAAACTCCACTTCCAAGGTATTAAAAACGAAATTTGAAAAAATAAGGGAAACCCCAAAAATGGAAAATATAGTGACGACGTCGTTTCTTTGTATGTTCATGTTTTTATATTGTCGTCAAACCATACCGGACCGGTTAGAGTTTGGGTCAATTTATCATGGGTTTTATGTTGACACTTGTTTTCTATTTTAAATAAAACAGTTCATCATCATCCATGGTTTCTTAAGGCAGGGTTCTTAGAGGAATGTAAGAAACAGTTTTCTATATTCTCCTAATAACCCCGCCTTAAGAAACATTGGATAATGATACTCTGGTAGTATTTCTTTCGTCTTTGAAACAAACCATTGTCATCATTAGTAGTAATATAAACGGGGGATAAGTATAACAAATAATCAATGAGGATAACAACTAATCATTTGATTTGTGAATAATAAACAACCAAAAAAGGGAAAAATTAAGAAGATTATATTAAAGCGTGTCTGACGCAAGGAGGCAAATCTCTCTGTCATTACTCACCTTTTATTGACAAACACCCCACATTTGTATTGCAAATTAGATACTTTTGTTTCTTAATTCGTTTTATTAGTTTAATTTAACAGCTTCAATTACATACATCTGCCGACTAAATTTTTCCTGTGTTTTGCCCAAATTCGACAAGTCTTAACTTTTTTTTTTTTGTAACACAGTCTAACTCTTTTCCTTAGAATGTTTTCTTGTTTGTTCATGTATAAATTATTTTCTCTATGGTTTTAAATCTATTGTGATATAGATACTTAAGAAAATTTACTAGTACATAATACATTGCATGGCACGCCGAGAAGACTAGTATTTTTTTTTAGTACACACATAAAATGAGCCACATTATTTTACCCATTGATGCTAATGAGCTGGTCGGAGTGGTGAACAAACCAAATGCATGGTCGGTTTTCCATTTATGTGTGTCCTCTTTTGTTGTAGCATGATATTAGTAATTTCTTCATATGGACGGATATAAAATATACATTTTAAGAAAAACATTATGTTATGTAGTAGGCATATACACAATTCGTCTTTTTGCTTATAGACCGATTGACAGGTGCAATCCAAAATCAAAATTTCATGTTTTCGAAAAAATCAACTTTTAATCAAGTTATTTTTTTTTCAAAGAAGAGAAAGAATAAAGAACATGTTATATGTTTCAC
The DNA here is from genome assembly GCF_020379485.1 of Brassica napus. Lineage (NCBI taxonomy): Eukaryota > Viridiplantae > Streptophyta > Magnoliopsida > Brassicales > Brassicaceae > Brassica > Brassica napus. The sequence continues at coordinate 27,422,083 of NC_063438.1, read as the reverse complement.
AAAACACCAAATATTGAAAAGAATCAAATTTAAATATAGAGAAACCGTGAGTGAAATTTTTGTGGATGATAAATAGCCACAATACTAAACCTAAGGTGAGGAGGTCGTGAAAGAAAACAACATCACATGCATCTTCTCTTTTTCCAATTCTTTTCCAAATTGTTGTTGTTTCTTTATGTTAAGTTTTGTTTTATAGCTACGTGTTCCTATCTATTGGTTATATTGCTACCAATCATTGCCCTCCACACTATTATATAAAAATATAAAACTCTACCATATATTCCATCGCCAATGTTGTCTTTTTATAATTAAAATTCTACAAATTCAATAATTCCACGTCATAATACAAATTTACGCCGCTCACCATCATAAATAGGTATGCAAAAGCATAAATGTTTTAGTCTCTGTGTAAAAATATCTAATATCACAATGACTATAGATATTTTTGTCAGCCGTCAAACAGATAAAAATGGTCTTTTTGTTTCTGTGATTATGTTTTTCAACCTAGAAAACGTATTGAATTTAGTATAGGAAACTGATTTTTCATTCACCAGGTAAATCATAATTGACCAACGTGAAATAGAGGTAGAATGATTTAAGAAAAAGTAATCTGAATCATGGTATATAATTCGAAAAGGACAAAAGAAAATTAACAAATAAATATAGAAAATAATTGCATTGAGAATGGCCTCTCGCAGATGTTTATTATATATAGAGATCCCTTCAACAACTCTGAATCATTATCAAAATAAGAACGAGCTCGGCTTGTTTCTCCGACGGTTCCATAATATAAATCTTTCTTTTTTGCTAAAGCCATAATATAAACTTTCTTGAACAAAAGAAAAAACGTCAATAACGTTCTTTTGTGGTGTTGTTAGAGTTCTTGTGAATGTCTGGAACGAATCCATCGACGTGGCCGGAGTTAGAAGGAACTGAAACCGTTCCTTTTCGCCGGAGATTGGTAACGGCTCAAAGAGGTCAAAGAGTTTTCGCTCCAAAGTTACTGGAGGCTCTTCGTAGATCAAGAAGAAGTTCAGAGGGCCCGGCGAGCCATATTAGTCGGAGGTGGGGAGGTACGGCGGCGCAGAAGGTATATTCCTTAAAGCTCTACGACGCTCTCCAGCGATCGCGTCGGAGCACAACGGTCCGAGACACGGCCGACAAAGTGCTAGCGGCTACAGCTCGTGGTACGACTCGGTGGAGCCGAGCCATATTGGTTAGTAGACTCGGGAGGAGTCTGCGGCGACACAAGAATACAAAGCCGGCGTCGGCGGTCAGGGGAGGTGGAGGTGGGAGGAGGAAGTTGTCGGTGGTGGGAAATCGGGTCCGAGTGTTGGGTGGTTTGGTGCCAGGTTGCCGGAGAACAGCGTTGCCGGAGCTTTTGGACGAGACGGCTGATTACATAGCGGCGTTGGAAATGCAAGTCCGAGCCATGACAGCTCTATCGAAAATTCTGTCCGAGTTTCAGCCGTCTGATAAACTGAGTGCATGAGCCGATGTGTGTAATAGTATTTGTTTCGATTAATTTTTCTACGAATTTATTATCCGAATGCCTCATTATTTATCAATTGTTTGCCATTGAAACAAAAGTCAAAATTAATTAATTGGACGAAAATATTGCCTATTTTTGTTGTTGTTTTAAGTGTTTTGGTGTTATTTCATAAGTTTGAGCGGTAAATTTATTCTTGAAATTTCAAGATATGTTTTAGAAAAATAGAAAGTATACAATCAGTGGCTCTCATTCACCCAATCAATATATTGGTTAAGAAAATTTACTTTGGTATCATAAGCTATATGCAAAAAATTAAAAAAATAAAGTATAAATGTCTACGAGAAGGCATGTGCATGCAGACCCTACGGTCCGACTCTTTTGTTCAAAGTGCGTCGCATGTGAGAACCTCTTTATCTGAATTTAGTTTCTTCTCGAACAGCTTTTTATTTTCTCTTTTATGGAAAATTTTAAAATTTCATATGAAATGATAATAAGTTAAAATAGACTTTCGTGTGTCCTACATTTAAACAAAATGAGTGCATATATCATGTTTTGTCTATTTCGTCGACTTAGTAATAATGTGACATCTTCCGCCGAAGGCCAAACAAGAATGTGGTATTTTTCTAGTGGTGACCTATGATTGCTAACAATATTAGAGCAATTAATTAATTAGAAAAAGTTATGAAATCAACTCGTAATTTATCGGAGCTACGTCTATATACTGATTAAATAGGTGTCAGAGCAAGAATTTTATATAGTAATTAAAGTGTCTGATCTTTATCCATTTTTGCATGTTAACCATTAAAAACACTATTGAGGACGGATAAACGGCGACTTTATACACGCTTCAAAATTATTTTGCAATGATCAACTATGATTTATGTTGTAATTATCTAATACTATGGAATGAAGATCCAACTTATTAGCCTATTAGGGCAAAAAATAAGACGCTGATTATAATTTGTTGTTGTTGTTGAAATGTTGATAACACTCTTAAGTGATGCTTGATAGCTTGATAGAAAAATATGATGTGTTTATGGCTACAAATCGGGAATACAGATCACGTAAACAATTATAAGATGAAAGGCCATTAAAGAGGTGACACGTTTGAAGAGGTGAACCTCAAGAAAAAGAGAGATGACAACTAGAACGGATGGAGACGTGAGAGAGAAGGTGGCATAATAATTGGGGTCAAGTATGAGGGTCCCCAAGTATGAGATGTCTTCTTTGATTCCTTCAAGGCTCAAGGACCACCCACCACTTTCTCACCTCTTACACTTACACCGCGTTCTGATGATATAATTATCCTCGTGCTTCTATAACATTCTAAATTGAGATTAGGGAGATGCTACAATACATGCAAACTCAAGCCAAGCCTCCGTTGAAGATGCCAAAAATAATAAACAAAACAAAGTGTTTGCTTGCATATTGTTTCTTTTGGGGTACAATTTGCTTGCATATTGTTGATAATGTATTGTGAACAAACGCAAAAAATACTATTTTGAAAGAAAATACGATTGAAATAAATACACATTTTAAGATTCATTTTTCAAAAAAGAAATAAATACACATTTTAAGATTCATATATTGATTATAAGAATAAATAATTTATATTTGTATTTATACAGTTTTAAATCTGATATTCATTTTGCTTTTTAATTTTTTTTCGTTTCTATTAAAAGTAGCTTTTCAATCTTGATAACTAGTATGGACTTTGTCCGCGTAACAAATGTAATGTTTTTGTGCATTAAGATTTAAGTCATTTACATAATCGACAATAATCTATGTGAATCTTAGGCATGTCAATATGTTTTGCCATATTTGGGATCCCTTTTGTAATAGCAAGGATCATCATTAATACCCAAAACGCCCCCAACATTATGGAGGAGTGGTCATTTTCTCATAGCATCGGCAAATTAAGTGTCATTCTCAGTGTATACACGTTGACCCTTAAATTCGACCCATCAGAACTTTTGGACATGATCTGATATTTTGTCTCTTTGTTTAACACTTACCATTGGACCCCAAACGCAGCCGACCGAACCAATGACGGCTTTTGCCTTTTAGGTTTTAGGTCAATGTTTTTTAACTAATACAATACTACTAGGTAATAACCCGCTCCTTGCGCGGGATATGATTATTAGTTTCGTTATTTTTAATAGAAAAACATTAAATTTGTTTAATCTGGATATTGGTTAGGTTTTACATTTTTTTTTGTTTTTAATCTTCTAAAATATAACTATGATTTTAAATTAATATTCATTTTAGTTTATTCAATTAAAATGTTATTATTTGTTTATTTTCATATTATGAATTTTAGATAGTCGTTATGTCGAACTAATAGTTTCATATTAGAGTTTTTAAACAGATAATAGTTTAAGAAATAGAAAAGAATATTATTAAGATAAATCAATTCACTACAATTTGGTCGGTAGTGAAAGAAACATTAAGAAAAAATATTTCAACTTTCAAAAAAATTAGATATTTCAGCTGTGGTTAATAACTTAATACTTAGTTAGAAGGTGCTCACATCAAGGTGCACATGTATGTTTATGTAAAAAGTATATAAAAATAGTTGAAAAATATATAAAGATATTGTTAATTAATATTAAATGACATTTTTGTTCAAAATAATATATGAAAGATAAAATTAAAATTAATTTAAAATAAAAAAGATCTTGACATTAGTCATTTTTCATATAAAGAAAATAAAAATATATTCGTAAATAGGGATGGGCACATATCAAATATCTGGGTATTTGAAAGCATTATTGTCGATTCGATATTTAACCACCTAGATATTCGGTGACTCGGATATCCGAAATATTTTAAAATTTTAAAGAATATCTGATTTGATTCGTAAATAAAATAAAATTTTAAAATAATTTAATAATAACATTTTATTACAATAATAAAACATTATATAACCTTTTAAATTCTAGTACCTAATATAATAAATTTAATTCATAAAAATATTTTAAAAATGATATAAAGTATAATATATATAACATATATATAATTTTTTACATATATGTATATATGTGCATATAACATATCGAATTAGATATATGTTCCTAAAAATATTGGTATTTGTGATTTGCTTCTTTTTTGGATATTGTATTTTAGTATTTGATTTGTTTCGTAGAGTTTCAAATATATCCAATTTTTTTTGTTCAAATCAAAACGGATAACGAATCGAATCAAAATTTATGAATATTTTACTCAACTTTATCCGTAAATATAAAAATAATATATATATAGTTTGGTTTTTGATTCGTTATCTATTTTTATTCGAACCGAAAAATTCAGAGTTTTATTGGAACCATGTATGTGAGTTTTATATTTAAAAAACACAAAATACATAGTATGAACACATTTATGATTATAGTGTGAACGCGTTAGCATATTTATTATCAAATCATTGTGAGACTGACACGTGTCTATTATAATGTGAATGCATTTATTACAATGCTTCTCTTTTAATATATAAGGGATATACCAGCTTCTCTACATCCGAAATTGTTGACTTATCATGTTCTTGAATCCAATGGTCTCAATCTCTATACGAAGCTAAAAGTTCACGACTGATGGTGAAACTTTTTCACTCATTGATCATGACTTTATTGTCTCTCCAAAAACCGTGATTTTAGTGTTGATGAGTGATAGCTTTCATTTTCTATATCCAGCGGTTGGATTCATACTAGCGAGGAGGCATATAAGCTCAAAAGCGAATTTCATAGATGAGTCATGTGAATAAAAATTACTACATCAGTAGGTTCCTCAAGGAAAAGGACACTTGTTACTAATAGTGCAGAATACAGTTACACAAACAACGAAATAATGGTAAGGTTTTCAATGAACTGCCACACGGTGTGTATTGATTCTCCAATACTGAAGAGATCGTTTGAAAATGATCACTGCAACACCATACACTTTTTTTTGGTCACAAACTGCAACACCATACACAAGAACCAAATCACACTGACTTTTAAAACCCTATTCAATTCAGATGGGGAATCATATTAAATCCTCTACTATTAGTTTTTAATGGGCCTAGCCCAATGACTTACTATTCCAGGTCCATTACATAAGACCATTACCTAGAGTCCATGATAACGGGAGAGGAAAACTTCTAGCTGACAAAGTTTGGAAGAGGATGATCAGTGATCACATGACCATGATGAATGAGTTCATAAGGCGTTGAAAAGCAAACTTCAGTTAATAATATAGAACACGAGGCAGAGATCTAATGGATATACAGCAACGATCTACAATGAGATCAGTTTCGGTCTTTGTTTTTGTCTACCACCATGGCATCTCTATTGTCTCTTTCCCCATCCACACACATGTCCCTTAATCACAAGTTTAGCTCTATCTAATTCAATATAATAAACTAACATATCACATTTTTACCATAACATTTTTTTTTGGGAGCAACCTACCATAACAACAAATTTAAACCGTTCTTTGTCACATTTGTCATTATCTATTGATTGATGCACATATTCCACTTGGATCACAAACCGTGTTAATAGTACATACTATATTCCACTTGAATCATAAATCTCAAAACTTTTATTTTAAAAAAAAAATATTACATGGCCATAGGTTTGTGTTTGCCGAGGATTTTGGAGGGAAGGTTTTGATTTTTGAACTTCAAAGTCTTCTTCTCTCTCCAATTCATTTATTCTGATTTGCTTCTCTTTCCTTTCTCTCTGTCTCTCTCTCTCCTCAGCTCTTGTTAGATTCATGCCAAAACCAGAGAGATCTGATTTATCCGAAGATCTTGAATTTTCTTTTTAAACTACAAGTTACTACACCAACTTTCTCCCACTCAAGGCTCATGTAAAGTCACCATCTTTGTATTTATTATTATAATTTTTTTGAATTGTTAAATACTCTTCTTCATTTAACTTCTGTATTAATGGTCAACTGCCCCATGTTCACATGCTACAAAAAAAAAAACTTACTCTTTTTTTTTTGTTCCCATCTTCTTTCCTCTTTTCAGATTTATGAGAACAGACCAAATCATCAAGGTGTAGACTTTGGATGAGAAACTAACCAAACAACCAGATGTCTTGTTCCGACAAAAAAACCACGGTGGATCCACTTCTGAAAGATTTGGACGAGAAGAAAGAGAGTTTCCGGAGGAACGTCGTCTCTTTGGCGTCTGAGCTGAAGCAAGTCAGGGGCCGTTTGGTTTCTCAAGAACAATCTTTCCTTAAAGAAACCCAAACTAGAAAAGTAAAAAGTCTTTCTCTTTTATTTTAATAATCAATTATTCTTTTTTTAAATCAATTATAGAAATGATTTGGCTTTCTTTTGTTGATTGTTTAGGAAGCAGAGAAGAGAGCAAAGAACATGGAAATGGAGATGTGTAAATTAAATAAGAGATTAGAAGAAAGGAACTCTCAGCTTCATGCTTCTGCATCTGATGCTGAAAAGGTTTATTCTCCATTAAACCAATATATATTTTTTTAATTTACACTTTCTTAATTATGTAATATTTTTAATTTTTTGCTAAAAGATTTTTTTTTTTGTAATCTTTCTTTTGAGTAAACAGTTTATTAAAGACTTGGAGGAATTTCGATCACAGCTGGATGCAACTAATCAAACCGCAGAGGCAAGTGCTGACTCTGCTGAATCTACAAAGATCCAATGCTCAGTGCTTAAACAACAACTTGACGACAAAACACGTTCTCTTAGAGAACACGAGCACCGTGTGACTCAGCTCGGGCACCAGCTTGATGATCTACAGAGAGGTCTGAGTTTGAGAGAGTGCTCAGAGAAGCAGCTAAGAGAGGAGCTTAGGAGAATTGAGCGCGAGGTTACAGAAGCTATTACAAAGGCTGGGATAGATAGCAACGATTGCGTGCTGAAGAAGTTTCTAGAAGATGTCTCTCCTGTGAATTTTGAGAGGATGAATAGATTAGTTGAAGTGAATGACGTGGAGGTCAAGAAACTGAAAGATGAGATTAGGTTGATGTCAGGTCATTGGAAGCATCAGACTAAGGAACTCGAATATCAGGTGAATATCCATCTTTTTTTCTTTATTTGATTTGGTTAAAACAATCTGTTAATCTTTTTTTTATCAAAAAACAGCTGGAGAAACAGAGAAGAACGGATCAAGACTTGAAGAAGAAGATACTGAAGCTTGAGTTCTGTCTTCAAGAAACAAGAAGCCAGACCAGAAAGCTACAGAGAGTACGTATCAAGTTCATTACTGTGTAGCTTCTTGTTTGGAACAAAGGTTTTTTTTAAATACCAAAACTTCTTTTCTTTGTGTGGATGAATGGAACAGAAAGAGGAAAGAAGGGACATGGAGATCAAAGAGATAAGAGACCTGATGTCAGGGAAACAACAAGGTGATGAAGAATCTTGGGGGAAACAGAAGTTTTGGGACAATTCAGGATTCAAGATCGTTGTATCAATGTCTATGTTGATGTTAGTGGTAGTCTCCAAGAGATAGGTTTCTCTTTTTGTGTAAAATGTAGTTGACGAAAATCTAAGACAAAACAAGTGTAGGTGTTTTGTATGTGTAAGTCTTTTTTAGAACGCACCATGCTCTAATATAATCGTCTTTAACCCGTATTAGTAATTTTAACTTTTTATCTCGAACCAGTCCCGCAGCTCAGTTTGTTAGAGGCTTTCTCGAACCGAAGGTCGTGGGTTCGAATGTCGCCGTGGGACCATACTTTCGATTCGGCCTATTATCAAATTTAAATAACTTTAGGCCCATTACTATTATTACATATATAGTTTTCTAAGGCCCATTACTACTATTAGATATATAGTTTTTTTAAGGCCCATTGGGAAGCCCAATTCAATCTAAATTTGTTTTTTTTTTCATGCCTCTCCGACACGTGGTCCCAGATCAGCCTGTAATGTTGACTCTTTGGAATATTCTGATAGATATCGGGTAAATACTAAATTACCCCTACTTGTCGTTTTCTCACCGACCCCACATTCCAGCTTTGTCCAAATTTTCAAAATGTCGTCATCCTTTTTTTAATTAGTATTATAATATTCGGTTCTTCGATTAAATTTAAGAAACAATTATAAAACCTTATACACTTGGCTGGAAAATGTCATTATATTTTATGGCTGTTGGTTGTTGATCTAGATATTCTTTCAATTTTAAAATTTATAGCAGACAATTGTATGACATTCAGGAAATAGTTATTGGACGTCTGTCAAAGAAATAAAAAAAATCATAAATAAATCAGTGCAGTTTAGTCCATTTTAGCTTTATCAACTTTGACATTATGAGTTTGACTCCTTTTTAAAAAAGTTGGGAAATAAATGGTTCTCAGAATGTAGCTACTAAAAAGGAGTAATTAAACTAATTTTTGTATGTACCAATAATTGAATGCAAAATGAATTAATTAGAATAAATCTCGTTACTTGACACTAAATCCAGCATTGTTTTGAGATTGTTTTGTTAGTATGTCAGTCCAACCAATCACAAAATTAAATAAAAACAGAAAAAAACAGAGAAGATGGATTCATCAAGGTTAATATAAATACAGAGAGTGGGGTAAACAAAGTTTGAATGGTCAAAAACTAAAAAAGAGGAAAAACCAAACCCAATGTACTTTCTTTCACTTTACTAACTCCAAAGACTATCTTATTGTAATAGATTTTCTGGATTTTCATTTTTAAGATATATGACTGTCACCAGCGCATTATAGCATATGCCTCTCTCATCAAAAAGCACAGCCACAGAGCTCAAGCATTTTTATTCTTACAAACTATTATTATTCATCACACCAAAATCCAAAAAAGGAAGAGACACAGAAGAGAAGAGAGAGAGAGAGAGAGAGAGACATTCATCATCAAACCATCTTCCTTCCTATGGATCTAATCATATCTTCTTGATTCTTCATCCAATCTCTTTGTTTTCTTCCCTCTCAAAACTTTCATGGGTAAGTTTTCTAAATCTCTTGTATGTTTCTCATCTATTTTTTTTTTTTGTAAATTCTCATCCAAAATTCTTCTGGATCTTTTTAAAGTTTTCCCACCTAAAAAGTTAATGTCTTTAGCTTCATAGATCCTCTTGATATTTTACTATTTGGATTGTCTGAGTTTTAAATGCTCTTGTTTTGAATTGAAATTTGCTATCCTTTTTTTGGTATGTTTATGGATCTATATTGGAGTTATTTACCTTTCTTTTTGCTAGCTCTTGCTTGGTGTAGATGATGGTTGTTTTGTTGAGTAGTCTTGAGATTATTTCATTTAAAATTAAAGACCAAGCAGCTGTAAACACAGATAGGGTTTTAATTTTTATGGATCATGTTCTAACCCATTACTGTTGCTCCAGGACTGTGATCTGATCAAAATTTTGAAGATACACAAAGGAAGAATCTTTATTTGTTTTACAAATTCCTCTGTTCCTGAGATGGCCACGATGGGCGTAGAGCCTAGTGCCGCGGTTAGAGACTCTACTGCAAACGCTGCTACTGATGTTGATAGGTTACCTGAAGAGATGAATCACATGAAAATTCAAGATGATAAAGTATGGCCTCTTTTTCTATTGTGGCTTCATTTATTATTTATTATTTTTTTTGTTAACTGACTTGGTTTATTGATGATCTCACCAGGAAATGGAAGCTACAATAGTAAACGGCAATGTCACAGAGACTGGTCACATAATAGTAACAACCATAGGTGGAAGAAACGGCCAACCTAAGCAGGTTTGTTATACTCTTCTTGATCCTTTATTACTTCATTCTATTTGATTTTATTTAAATAGCTAATTGATTTTTCCTTTAAATTGCAGACAATCAGTTACATGGCAGAGCGTGTTGTTGGACACGGCTCCTTCGGCGTTGTCTTCCAAGTAAGTTTTTTTTTTTTATCAAATTATAAAACTTTTTTTTAATAAAACTATATGTCTCTTTGCACTAACATAATCATTTTTTTTTCTCAGGCTAAATGTTTAGAGACAGGAGAAACCGTAGCGATAAAGAAAGTGTTGCAAGACCGTAGGTACAAGAACCGTGAGCTACAAACAATGAGACTCCTCGACCATCCAAACGTTGTCTCTCTAAAACACTGCTTCTTCTCAACAACCGAGAAAGACGAGCTTTACCTCAACCTGGTCCTCGAATACGTTCCGGAGACAGTACACCGCGTTATTAAACACTACAACAAACTCAACCAACGCATGCCTATTGTCTACGTCAAACTCTACACCTATCAGGTAAGACAATACTAGTTTTTTTTGGATTTGTCTATGTTTTTATTAACTCTTTTGCTATGTTTTTTTGCAGATTTTCAGGTCTTTATGTTACATTCACCGATGTATTGGCGTGTGTCATCGCGACATAAAGCCTCAGAACTTGTTGGTGAATCCACACACTCATCAAGTGAAGCTGTGTGATTTTGGAAGTGCTAAAGTATTGGTGAGTTTTTGTTTGATGAATGATGATAACTCTCTTTCTCTAAGAAAGCAGTGAAAAACTCAAAAAAGTCATTTGTTTGATTCTTTGAAACAGGTGAAAGGAGAGCCAAACATTTCGTATATTTGCTCTAGGTATTATAGAGCACCTGAGCTTATCTTTGGAGCTACTGAGTATACTACAGCCATTGATGTCTGGTCTGCTGGATGTGTTATGGCAGAGCTTCTTCTCGGTCAGGTAATGTCATTTTTTTGCTCTGTTTTACTCTGTTTTTGCTCTGTTTTGCTCTGTTTTTGCTCTGTTTTTGCTCTGTTTCGCTCTGTTTTTGATCCTAAACTGTTGTTTTTGTTCATGGCAGCCATTGTTCCCTGGCGAGAGTGGCGTTGATCAACTTGTTGAGATTATAAAGGTTTTGGGAACACCAACAAGGGAAGAGATCAAATGCATGAACCCGAACTACACTGAGTTCAAGTTCCCTCAGATTAAAGCTCATCCATGGCATAAGGTAACTTGCTTTACAAGTAAACAAGTTCAATGCCTTGTTTAAGTTAGCTGTTAACTGAAACATTTTTTGTCATTTAAAAAATTCCAGATTTTTCACAAGAGGATGCCTCCAGAAGCTGTTGATTTGGTCTCAAGGCTTCTTCAATACTCACCTAGTCTCCGTTGCGGTGCTGTGAGTATCTGCTACTTCTCTAACTTTCCTTGCAAAATCTTTAGTCTCTTTATCTTATTTTTGTTGAAACTTTTGTGTTCTTGCCAAATTAGCTTGATGCATTGATCCACCCGTTCTTTGACGAGCTTAGAGATCCGAATGCAAGGTTGCCTAATGGACGTTTCTTTCCACCACTTTTCAACTTCAAGCCTCATGGTACTTACTTACTTCCCATTCGTCCTTGTCTTTACATAAAGAAAAGTGACTTAAAACTCATGTTTTCTTAATGTGTTGTGTGAAAGCAGAGCTTAAAGGTGTGCCTGTGGAGATGGTGGCTAAGTTAGTACCCGAACATGCTAGGAAGCAGTGTCCGTGGCTCGGTTTGTGATCTTATCTGCTGTTACCTGCAAAACACAAAAACTAGAGGGAACAGTCTGAGAAATTCACATCTCTCTCTCTACCTTCTCAGTTTTGTGACTATTATTCAATCTCAATATGGTGATTTTATAACCCCTTGTTTGTTGTAGTGAGTACAGAAAAGAGTGAATCATTGTGGGGGTTATGATCTTGTAAAAGTCAACAAAGTTTTTAATTATTTTGTAAGAGAGTTTGGAGTTTACAGTCTCATTCTCCAGACAAACATAAAATAAAAATCCATGAAAAAGGTGAAAATTGAAGTGAATAAAGAGGTTGGTGAAAGTTTCTACAATTATCAAAGAAAAATAGTTTCAACCTTAAAATGTGAATCAGATGGCACAAACTAATAAATGAAAATTAGAAACACTGTAACATTCAAATCCATTTTGTTATGTGTTTCTCTCAAGACTAACCTTATCATTTAGACAAGCTCACAAGTGAAAACTTTAGCAAGAAAATTTATTGCATGAAAACTAAAATACAAAAGTGTTTAACGTAAAAAAAAAAAATCAATCCTCCTTTCTTACAGATTGATCACAAAAAGTTGATGAAAGTTAATTAAAAACAAAACATAATGGAACCAATCCAAACAACTAACATTCAAGAAGATATTCTTTACAAGTCGACTTGTTATGACCAAGTCCCTTGCACCTACTACACTGCAGCTGCCGCTTCATCACCTCCTCCGCCGGCGTTTTCTTCTTCGGTGGCCTCCCCGGTGGCCGCCTCGTAGGCGGCGGCGTCACCGTCACCGCAGACCCCCCAGAGCTCTCTCTACAACACATCTCCCCTCCTTCCAACAAAGGCACCGGATTAATCGACACAGAGTACGTCACCCTGTAACTCTCAACGCTAAAATATCTAGAACACAACTCGTAAGGGCTGCGTCCAATACAGCTGATAACCGCAACGGCATGGTGACACGGTAAACCCGTTAACTGCCAGCCTTTGCAGCTACAGTCCCACTGCGAAATGTTCACGAGCTCGTACGTCTCTCCGCGGACTTGAAACAAGTTGTTATCCGCGGAGGACGCCACGTGGAGGCTCTGCGCTTTTAAACACTCTTTCTCCAGCTTTACTTCCATCGAAGGAGTCAATCTCCCATTACATTCAGCTGCGTTGATCCTTCTTACATGAATCAACCCCATTATCTTCCCTCGGATCACATCCACCATTTGAGTTATCGGGAGGTCGTTGGCGTCGGCCGCCCATGTGAAGAACGGTTCGCCCGAGTTCGATGTCAAGTGGTTGTAACGAGAGCCGGGGAAGTAAGCGTTGGCCCAGTGATCCGGCTGGCTGTTATGCACGATCCAGGTGTATGCGTCCGGTGAGAGGCCTTTGATGTTCTCCACGTGTCTCTCGAACGAGTCAGGCCTCGGCGCGTAGGCCGCCGAGTAGAAGTCGTCGACGATTAGACGCTTGATCTCGTGGGAGAACGGTCCTTTCAAGTCTCTGATGAGCTCGTCGGTTAAGTACCTTAAGCAGTAGGCGTGGAAGGAGTTTACAAACACCTTTGGGATGAGCTCTTGGAGACTCTTCTGTCTATCCGCAACGAACGTGATCTGGCTAGAAACCTGTTGGTCTGGAGCGAGAACAGACCTCAGCTGAAGCAAGAACCACTCCCAGTTATCCTCCGTCTCAGCGTCAACAACCGCAAACGCTAGCGGAAACACTTCGTCGTCTCCGTCGACCGAAGTAGCGGCTAGCAGCGTCCCCTGGTACTTCGACTTCAACGGCATGCTGTCGAGAAACACTAACGGTCGACACGCCTCGAGGAAACCGTAAACCGAGGCGTGGAAGGACACGAAGACGCGGTGAAAACTCGAATCCTCCTTGGTGGTGAACGTAGCTAAGCTCCCTGGATTGGTCTCCATGATCTTCTCGCAGAAGGACGGGAGCTGCTTGTAACCGTCCTTGTACGATCCCTGAAGCTGCTCTCTCGCGATCTCTTTCCCGCGCCACGCTTGGAAGTAGTTCAGCTGGATCCCATACTCCTCCTTGATGTCGCTGACGATATCTTTCGGTTTGTAGTTAGGAAACACTTTCAGCTTCTCCTTGATGATGCTAGCCACCCAGCTCCTACTCGTCTGGAGGCCGTTGACGCCTCCCGCGCCTTCGCAGGTGTGCGAGGGAGTCATCTTCTTGATGCAGATGAGCTGAGTGGTTGACAGCCTGGAGGCGTGGATCCTCCAGGGACAGCCTTCGGCTTTGCATTTGACCGTCACGCGGTGGCTGTCGTTCTTCTTGTAGCGGAACCCGAACTGGTTCGCGATGGCGTACTTGCGGAGAGCTTCCCGGAACTCGCTCACGTTTTTGAACCTCTGCCCGACGCCTGTGATCGTGTTCTGCCATTGCTGCGTTCTCGCCTTTGTGAGGATGTCTCCTTTCGGATTCGGGGCTTCGAGGATGGCTGACATTATGTCGGGTGGAGTAGTGATGACTATCTGTGTGTCTTCGGGTCGGTTCACTACTTGCTGCTCCATGGTCACAACGGGAGGAGCTGAGACTGAGAGGGGGAGATCTTCTGGTCCCGCTATGTCATCTATCATATCCTCCAGAGGAACTGCTTCAGACAATGTAGTTCTGCTTGATCTGTAAGAAAAAAAAAGAAAAAACTCTTTGATTTAATAAAGATTTCAATTAAATTTTTCTTTTAATAAATTTAGAGGCCTATCTATGTAATTTTAAAAAAAGAATGTGGGGGATTTAGACGAATGTTTCATTAGGCTTTGTCTAGAACCGGCCCTGATGATGAAATGGATTTGCTTACCTGCTAGCAGGCATGTTTGAGATGTCTGGAGAAGGCTCTTCAGGTATGAGATAGACATCAGCGCTGTTCGAGTTCTCGTGGAACTTGATCATCCGTTTCAAATCTTTATCGTTGGAGATGGAGATGAGAGTCTTCTTGTTATCAGGGAGGAAGTACTTGAGAGAAACCGTTCTAGCGTCGCAGTTAAACATCTCTCCAATCTCTGATAGAAAGTCTTTGAACTTCATCTCCTCGTCCACGTCTATCGCGTGAGCATCGCCGCCTTTGTAAGTTAACGCTCCGCCTTTCTCCGTCAGAAACTCTCCACCGGACATACATATTGCTATCACCCGTTTCCCTGCCATGTCCTGCAAACAAACAAGGAAGACACAAACATAATATCAAAAATCTTTACTTATTGTAGTCCAAGCTCAATGCAACTGCATGGTTCCTCTATTGGATGTGACAATCTAAGCTCCTAAGCTTAAGAAATCAACCGCACAATCACCTAGAAACTACTATTGCAATGCAAAAACAATGTTATGTCAATGATGAAGGCACGTTCAGACACAAACCAAAACATCAAATCTCTAGTTATTGTAGTCAAAACATCAAAATCAAAACTCTGTAACACCAAAAATAAACGAAAACAACCAGTCTAAGCTCTCAGTTTCTTATTTTAAGCTATCACAGGACATATCAACCACACAATCACTTAGAAACTATTATTGTAACAACAAGTGAATAGATGCAAAGCAGTGTCATTTCAACGATGAAGGCACATTCAGACAAAAAAAAGGCTGAAACTTTCAGATTCAAACCGAGCAAAACTATTATTGCAATGCAGAGCAGTGTCATTTCAATGCTGAAGGCACATTCAGACCGAAAAAGATTGAAACTTTCAGATTATAACCGAACCAAATCAAAGCATTTGGCTATAGAAACATGAATCCACTACACATGGAAACAGAAGGCAATAACAAAACACTTCGATTCAATACAGAAAGCGAGAGATTCAGAGGGTAAAGGAGACGAAAGGTTTCAACTTTTCAAATTCCAGAACATCTAATCGTCGTATGATAACCTCTCCTCGAGACACAGATACAATCCGCCACCTAACCGAACATGTAACTTTGGTCGGAATTTCAAAATTGGGCTGCATGAACCCTAAAATTAAGAGTGAGAGATTGAATTACCTCGGAATTGCGGAGAGCCGAAGGAACCCTAATCTGATGTTGCAGTTTTTTAATAATCGAATTCACGAGGAAGAAGAGAAGAGGGAAGAGTCTGTGCGGTGACAACCTTCTCTGGTTAGCAATCACCATCCATCATCCATGCGCCTGTTGTTGTTCGGTCCTTGATAATATAAACTACGTGTCGTTTTTGTAGACTGCCTCTTACGTAAACAGTGTGGCGGATGAGTTGATTCATTCGAAACACCGTGCTGTCTTAAAAGCTGATAACGTATCTCCCCTTCTTTTTTTTTTTTTGTTCAACACGTATCTCCCCTATGTTCACATGTGCATATAAAATACAGACATTGTATACAGTTACAATTAATTGAGTAAATAAAGTTTACAACCTCTAACAAACTTTGCTCTCACTCTCTTTTCTCATCGCCATCTTCATCGAGCTTGAGCTCGAGCTTCATCACCTCTAATACAAAACAAATTAATTGTTTACGATTTTATCAAAAAGCAAATATGTTATGGAATATGGAATATGGATTTGTGTTTTTTTTTTGGGTGTACACTTATGCCATGGATTCGTTTCGTATAAGAGAAAAACTTAACTAAAAATAATTGTAATTGATTACAGCTAGTTAATATTAATATATATATATAATCGTAAACTAAACCAATATATTAGCAATATGAATTAAAATGATTCTACAAAAAAAGTTAGAGCTTTATCAATCTGTTGGCCATCGTTTGAGTACGTCTTCTGATGATTAATTTGGTTCACGTGATGAAAAAGAATACTTGAGTGGAGAACTTTAACCCTCGAACATATCATACTTAATTAACTTTTATACTTTAATCGGATTTAGTTGTTATTCACGTGTTATGCTCTCAATTCTACGATTTGACTAGTTTTATTACTCGTTACCAGCATCAACATGCAGCAGTAGCCAGAAAGGTTCTTTCGAGCTTCGAGCTAGAGTGTGTGCTAATTATACAATTAATTGTCTATACATAACAATGTAGTCATCATTTGAGACTAACTTCATGCATTCTCTTTTGTTTGCCCTATCTAAGGGAGTATGATTAAGTTTTACTACAAGAAATGGAGGATTAGAATTCAAAATCATGGTAAAACTCTTATCTTCAATATTTTTTTTTACAACAAACCACACCATTAGTCTTAGATTTCCAAAACTGTATAGCTAGCGTTCATATTTTTTTTATAACATCAAATATTATTACGTTAGCTAGAATGTATGTGATCAACATGCAACATACTATGTAAATATTAT
This sequence comes from Brassica napus, assembly GCF_020379485.1. NCBI lineage: Eukaryota > Viridiplantae > Streptophyta > Magnoliopsida > Brassicales > Brassicaceae > Brassica > Brassica napus. The sequence goes on along the minus strand of NC_063438.1, from coordinate 27,404,893 downwards.
ATTATATTAAGTAAAACTAAACTTTACGTATAGTCTTAATTAGAGTCCTCAATCTCATTCTTTACAAATATAATAGAACTTGACCCGCACTTCCACGCAGATATTTGATTTAACTTGTGTTCAACGTCAGTTAAAAAAAAAACTTGTGTTCAACGTAAATTCATAAACAATTGGTTTTATAAAGAAAATCTCATGTATATTTTTATGTTTTGTAATTTACATATAAAGTAAAATATATTATTTTATAATATAGATGTTTGATAATAATTTTTTTTATTTGTACATAATATTATATTATAAATAATTTTATAACTTGATGCAATTTAATGTAATATATGAATATATTAGGGTTAATTTGCTAGATGACTATAATGGGAAAAATATTAGTTTTGTAGTAAGAAGGTAGAGAGAGATAGGAAGGGAAATGAAGAGAGAGAAAGGGTTATATGGTTAGATGATGAAATATAGTTTTTTTTTTGGTTATAGGGTCAAATTTCCCAATATATTATCTCCCTTTAATACATGTAATTTGGTTAATATTCGTATAATATTAATAATGATCAATATATGAATATCGATTTGGTTAGATAAGCTTCGAAATTGTAATTAGTTAATTTAAATTTATTTTAAATGTAGTGGCATAATCTGTAAATAAAAAAAAGTAAGTACTAAATTTATTGTAAATATAATGGTTAAATGTGTAAATAAAAAAGATACTAAACACACTACTATTCATGTTTTCAAACAATTCTCATTTTATTGTTATCCATGTTACCAAATAGTACCAAAAAAATATTTTAGTTTTACTATAGATGCTATATCTTTGTTATCTTCTATGTCTACGGTTTACGTACAAGTTAAAGCCCATCTTATATTCCTATTACAAAATTAGATAGATACCAATAGACCATCTCCAATTATTCCGTTTTAATTAATTTCAAGTTACAAACCCATCTGATGGAGGTGGATTACTTAGCTCCGTTTACAGCTAGATAATTGCAGTTTATGGGTGAAGAATTACCAAAGAAGATTAGGATATTTTTCTCACGTAAAGTGACCCAACAAATATTAATTAGTGATTATATATGTAGCTTATAGTTGTTGGATATATTCCACAAATAAGCACCAAAAACTCTAATTGTCTTATTAAAATATTAAGTCTTTTTATTCTCCAACAGATTCTTTTCACTTCTCTTTCTGACTGTGTGCTCTTCTCCTCCCCATTTTTTGTTTGTATAATTTTATATAATAATACTGCATTCCTACCAAATTATATACTTTTTATATCCATATAGTATTTCATCTTCGCGTATTTATATGCAATAACTATAGTAAATATCTATGCTAATGTGAAACCGACTATTAGTTCCCCCACATACGTTCAGTTTAGTATTATTACAAAACACAAACCTAATTTTAAATTTCCACAAGACTATAGAAAAATCATGCGTAGTATGCATAGAAATTGCTAATCTGCAGTTTGGATAGAAATCTATACTATACTAAAAGGGAGATATAAACCCCTCTTAGAGTGTCCACATCAGCATATATAATCATCCAATCAGAGAGCCCGAAGTTGCCACGTCATCTCATTTATTTTTTCGTAAAAAATAAAAAAAAAATGCAAAGGACAGGATCGAACCCGGGTTAGTATGACATAAATATAGAGCATATACCGCTAAGCCATTGAAACTTTCTTGAACACATATACAAGAATCACTAAATATGTAATCACAAACTCTTATGTACATTTACAATAATATGGATTCAACTTTCAAGATTTCGATATTTTGTTTTGTAAAAAAAATAAGAAAGTGACTAAGCTAATATATTCTTTGAAAGTGTGAGAACATTGACAAATATGAAAAAGCATAGATTTTTGTTTTCGTGACAAAGTTAAGACTTTTGTAAAAGTAAGTTTACATAAGCTTGCTTTCCCCGATTCTATATACACAAGATTCTATATACACAAATAAATATAATATAACAACATAAGCTTGCTTTCTCCGATTCATATGAAAACTTTTTAAGTTATCCACCAAAGCAAATTAATTAAATCAATCAAATTGTTAGAATACAACAAATTAATATATAATTTTATTTTAAATTAAATTATTTAAAAGTGTATTTTCATTAAAAAAAAAAGTAAAACTGATTTGATGGTAATTTTTATGACATATATATATATATATATTATGTGAAAGAAATAAAAGTTTAATATGGAAAAAAATCTTAAATACAAAAAAATCCTAAAATTAACAAAAAAAACTAATAAAAATTAAACTATGATATCAATTGAAAGCTTCTTAGACAATATTAATAAAATATTTAAACGATAATTAGACAAATTTAATTTTTTTTGCCAGCCAAAAGTGTATTATTAATTAGCATCAGTTATTTCAAGATGTTTAAGAAAGGATGGACTTAAATGATATATGAACTATGAATAGTAGTACTTTGTAAAGCTGACTTAGATAACACATCTGCACATCATTTCCAATCCTTTTTGATGCTTAAATTCAATTTCTTCAAAGCAGTTATTCCACAAAGAGATCGTATGAGATATTATTTTGATATTCAGATTTGTTTCTTGAATGTTAAGAAGATTGATAACTGTAAAAATGTCTCCTTCGAATATTATATGTCTATAACCGAATCTCCAACATGAGACAACTTTGTTTAAAAAGTAAATAATTTTATTTTTCTTATATTATATAATAAATATATATTATTTACTGATAATAAAAATATAATTATTCATCTATCACAAATATCTATGCAAATATGTGAATCCAGTACTACAATCAAACAACATAATGATTTCCACAAAGAAAATTTAAAAAATATATTTATGTTATGTAGTCTTATTTTATATTCTTTAAATAATGTAATACAATATTATACATTATTTTTTTAGAATTGAGAAATACATATATATCAGTTAGACAAATTAAGCAATAATTAGACAATTTTGACTCTTTTTTGCCAGCCAAAAGTTTATTATTAATTAGCATCAGTTATTTCAAGATGTTTAAGAAAATATGGACAAAAAATAGGATGGACATAAATGATATATGAATTATGAATAGTACTTTGTAAAACTGACTTAGATAACACATATGCACATCCATTTTCAGTCATTTTTGATGCCTAAATTCAATTTCTTCAGAGCAGTTATTCCACAAAGAGATCGTATGAGATATTGTTTTGATATTCAGATTTGTTTCTTGACTGTTAAGAAGATTGATAACTGTAAAATGTCTCATTTGAATATGATATGTCTATAATCGAGTCCCTACATTAGACAAGTTTTTTTTTTAAAAGAATATAATTTTATTTTTCTTATATTATATAATAAATATATATTATTTACTGATAATAAAAATATAGTTATTCATCTATCACAAATAACTATGCAAATATGTGAATCAAGTACAACAATCAAACAACATAATGATTTCCACAAAGAAAATTTAAAAAATATATTTATGTTATGTAGTCTTATTTTATATTCTTTAAATAATGTAATACAGTATTATACATTATATTTTTTTAGAATTGAGAAATACATATAATATCTTATCCGCGCGTAGCGCGGTTAAAAAATCTAGTTAATATATAAAATGCTTCAAGAGTTGATAGATACACTCAAGTTAATTACATGATTATTTTTTTTTATAAAAAGAAGTTAATTACTCCATGATTGACATACTTGACCGATCAATTTTGAACACTCATTCAATCCATACTCGATAAATGTATTGTACTTCTTATGATTGGTCATTTTGAAATTCGGACGCATTCACAAATTTAATTACATGTATAAATAAAACAATTTGAAATATACGAAATAAATATATGAATAAATAATTGAAATTGGTGGAGAATTATATAAACGTTAGGGTTCAAGTTATAATTATCTTCCTAACGTGTATGACTGCTCATAGTCCTAACGTGTATGACTGCGAGTATAAAATAATAAAGTGTTTCGGAGAAATGAAAGTGGCCTTAGTTAGGCAAGAGTTTGCTAAGATTGGTGGGGAATGGAAAGGAAGGACACCAAAGTGAGAGTATGTTTGAGTTTTATAATAATAATAAAAGAAAATTCCATGTAAGTAGTAAAAAATAATAAAAAAACTTGAAAAATTGATTCTAGAAAAAGAATACTAGTATAAAGGAAAAAGACATTGAAGAAAATATGAGAGAAAAGACCAAACAAACACAGAGAACTTAAATGCCTAACCAATGCTTTTTGTTTTTGGGTTCAATTCAAGCCAACACATGAATACATGAGATTTACAAAATCTCGACAACCATATAATTGGTATTACCATTCTCGACGTGCCTGAAATATCCCGGCTACTAATGATTTGCACGCCTAATATATATATAACTGATGAACAAATACTTTTGAAAATTTGACATCGTTTCTTGAATTGATGATATTGAGTTCCAAAAATGGCAAACGATTGAGCAAGATTTTGTGATACTTCCAAGTTTTTGATATAGTTCTGATCAAGAGATGCATAATTTGGTTCAAACTTTCTTTATTTATTTTTCAAAAGACATACCACTCACCTTTTTTTTTTTGAACACCGACATACCACTCACTAGAATTGAAAAAAAAGGAACGAAAATATCAAAAGCAATTTTTATTTAAGCTTCTATCATATTTTGTAAATAATACATCCAACATTTTTTGAAAACTATACGAAACAAAAATTCTCCGATTTCCTAACTAAAACAATTGGAGACAATTAAAACTTAGTACTAGACTTGTGGTTGCTGCATGCGACAAACAAACGTTAAGAATAAATATAACTAGTCTCAGTTGAATACGTACTGCTAATAATTAACATTTTTGGATGACCGGTTAAACTATTACAGTATATAACTGGTTCACTCGTTAATATTTTGGTGAGCATATTCCTTATAAATACATGCATGCGCAAACCCCACATCTCCACATTCGAAACAACATTTAATCCAAAACCTCTCTCTTATCTTTCGCGTCTCTTCTTGTTCTCGTCTCGTTCCATAAAATTTCAAAGACACATACTAATGGGAGGAAGCATGTCACACAGTCTCTTCAGCTTCTTTAAAACACGAAGATCTCAAAGAGTGGAAGTAGACGCCTCTTGGGATGACGTCGTTTATACTCGCAAAGCAATGGCTAGTGATGAAGACAAACGTTACTGGGTGGCTGAACCAGGTATTGACCGCAAAGCGTCTGCCTTTATTGCCAAGTTTCATGCCACTCGTGTCTCTGCGTCCCAGCGCCAATCTCTCTCTCCGTAGCAATCCGAGAAGGCATGATGATGAAGAATTGAAGATTATGATGATCAAGGGCTATTTTGATTCTATGAAAATTGTTTTTTATTTATTTGAAATGTTCTATGAGAGTGTATTGATTGTCTTAGTTGTAATTAATAATCGATTTTTCTTTACAATTTTCTTCGTCTAGCTTCTCATTCTTTTTCCTTGTTGCTTTCATATCTAGCTAGTTAAATAATTTTGACTTAAATCATATGGGAATGTGTTTTGGTTGTGTCGGTTAATAAACGAATACAAAATAACCAGATTCGACTTTGTATAGTTCTTGACTTCTTGTTTCTCGTAAAATCATAATAATAGTCATGTAAGCATATAAAGATGAACAGGAGAGAATAAAGACTATTAAATTTACATAAAAAACAAAGATAGTTAACTTAATGAGTAATAATTAAAGCTTTTTCTATAGAATCCAAACTTACCCACCAAGATTTACCATATGAAATGGAACAACAAGATTTGATGAAACCCAAAACATCCATTTTTAGGATGTATAGCTTCTTATGAATCTCACAGACTCACACAGACTATAAATTCTAACATAACCTTATAGATACGTAATTTAGATCAATGTAGAAAGCCATGAATTTTGACATTTTAATAACTAAATCTTGTTTACCAGAATGAGTATTTATTGATTGTATTCATTTAAGATAAAATAACCAAAAAAACATAGGTTTGAAGCCAGCTGTAGAATCAAGAACTTTATATGATTGCTATTATTTGCATGGACGGGAGGTTTCTGCTTGGGTCTTCCGCTCACATAATGCTCCAGTTTTTTTTGTACAAAAGGTACATCTTAAGAGTACTTTGATTCCTCTTCTTGTCTTTTGCTTCGCTTTGAGCCTTTTCTTGGTTCATACTCTCTTTACTTTTACTGCCAACTATCAACCAAAATATTCCCTTTAATTTTATTAAATGGTTGCAAGTCTAGTGATCTCGTAGTGGTGCCTATGTAACTCATGATTTGTGAGTGTATCAGTCTTCAGGATTCGATCACCACAAAAGCAAAACATCACTCACAATACAAAGAAGAATAAGAAGTAACACCGCAGCTTGACACTTGCTTGACGCATGAACATTTGGATGCTTATATTCATACGTATGTAATTTTGGTTAATAATTCTCACACATGAAAAGGGCATTGAGTATAATGTGGAATCTCTGGAAGACTCGTTAATGGCAACTACTCATCGGTCTCTATTGGTTGGACTAATTTGAGATCAATGCATACCATCTATTTGCACCCAACATGCACTCCACTCTTCTATTTGTTCAACACAATTACCGATTCGCACCCCCAATAAAATTACAAGGAACAAAAACAAAATAAAACATATATAAACTGATAATTCCATTGTAAAAAAAAACCACACGGGTAGATTGTAAAACAAATTCTTCAAGGTTTAATTTTACATATACTAGCATTTTGATTTTCAAATGTTAACTATATAACTATTCGACTGAACGTTATATTCTGAATTGTATGTTTAGATGCATACATGATCACATTGTATTTATGTTTGCGTAACAGATTTTTTTCATATTTGTATGTTAAAATTATTGTAACATTGATGTTAGCATTTTTTGCGATGTTTGAATTTTGTTGTTGTTCGTGTACTTAACCTAAGTGATATTGGTGCTTAACCATTTTTTTTTCTGGAAATAGAAATAATGAAACAAAGAGTAACATATATCAAAATGTATCTAATTTAGTTTTTATTTTATTTTTTATATTGTATATTTACTTATTATTTAGTTTTTTTGTATATTTATTTATTTTATTTTTTTTGATTTTATATCAAATAATAATATTATGATAGATGCTTAATCTAATATTTATATTTATTATATTGCATATTAACTTATTATTTATTTTACTATACATTTTCAAACATATGTTTAATATAGTTTTTCTATTTCTTATATTGTATATATACTTATTATTTATTTTTTCTTATATTTTATATTTAATTATCTAATATTATGATAGATGTTTAATATAATATTTCTATTTATTATATTGTATATTTACATATTATTTATTTTACTATACATTTTTCAGATAGATGTTTAATTTAGTTTTTCTAGTTTTATACTTATTTTTTCTTATTTTGTATATTTACTTATTCTAAATTTCTTGTTTTTATATCAAATGATAATATTAGATATACGTTAATGTAATATTTCTATTTCTTCTATTGTATATTTACTTATTATTTATTTGTTCTTATATTGTATATTTATTTTTCCTATATTGTATATTAACTTATAAAAATATTTGAATAATAAAAAAATGTAAAACTATAAATTTTTCAGATAGATGTTTAATGTATTTTTCAGTTTCTTATATTGTATATTTACTTACTATTTATTTTACTATACATTTTTCAGATAGATGTTTAATGTAGTTTTTCTATTTCTTATATTGTATATTTATATATTATTTATTATTTATTCTAATATTATGATAAATGTTTAGTGTAATATTTTATTTCTCATATTCTATATTTACTTATTATTTATTTTATATAAATTTTCAGATATATGTTTAATTTAGTTTTTCCATTTTTGATATTGCATATTTACTTATTATTTATTTTTTCTTATATTGTATATTTACTTATTCTAATTTTTTTGCTACTACAAATGATAATATTATGTTTTATGTTTACTGTAATATTTATATTTCTTATATTATATATTTAGTTTTTCTTGTATTGTATATTTACATATTATTTATTTTACTATATATTTTTCAGAGAGATGGTTAATTTATTTTTTTCATTTCTTAGTTGTATATTTACTTATTGTTTATTTTTTGTATTAAATATTTACCTATTCTAATTTTCTTACTTTTATATCAAAAGATAATATTATGATATGTTTAATGTAATAGTTCTATTTCTTATATTGTATACTTTTTTTTATTATATTGTATATTTACTTATAAAAATATTTGGAAATAATAAATATGTAAAACTATACATTTTTTGGATAGATGTTTAATGTAGTTTTTCTATTTTTTATATTGTATATTTACTTTTTTTTATATTGTATATTTACTTATTCTAATTATTTTGCTTTTATATCAAATTTTAATATTATGATCGATGTTAGTGTAATACTTATATTTCTTATACAATATATTTACAAATTTTTTATTTTATTATACATTTTTCAGATAGATGTTTGATACAGTTTTTATTATTTCGTATATCATATATTTACTTATTATTATTTATATATATTTTATATTTACTTATTTTAATATTATAATAGATGTTTAATGTAATACTTTTATTTCTTATATTGTATATTTACTTATTATTTATTCCTATACATTTATTAGATAGATATTTAATTTAGTTTTTCTATTTTTTATATTGTATATTTACTTATTTTTTCGTGTATTGTATATATATTTTTATTTATTTTGTCTTATATTTTATATTTACTTTTTTTTTGACAACATATTTTATATTTACTTATTATAATATTAATATTTACTTATTTTATATTTAATTATTATAATATTACAATAAATGTTTAATATAATATTTCAATTTTGTATATTGTATATTTAGTTTTTATTTATTTTACTATTACATTTTTAAGATAGATGTATAATTTAGTTTTTTCATTTCTTAATTTTATATTTACTTTTTGTTTATTTTTTCTTATATTATATATTTACTTACTCTAATTTTATTTCTTTTATATCAAAAGATATTATGATAGATGTTTAATGTAATATTTATATTTTTATTTTTTATATTATATATTTACGTATTATTTATTTTTCTTTATATTGTATATTTAATTATTATTATTATTATTTTAGTAATAATGTTACGTGACACTTTTCGATATAAGTTTTTTTTGCTGATGTCATGGAGCCTCAAAAGGTATCATTTATTATTATACATATATATGCGAAATATTAATCATATATTTAGTATACGGTTTTATTATAACATTTTCTCTTTAATTTAAAATATATAGTATGGATGAAACTGAAACTTTATATAAAAACTGCAATAAAATAAAGGACACTTTATCAAATTAAATCCTAAAACATGAAAGAGAGAATTATAATCTGGCAGACGAAAGTAGACATCATAATAAAACATGCATTAATCAGCATACATCACAACAAATGTCTTTAATGGAGATGTTTTACGGCTGGTGGTAGTTGTAGCGGTTGTTGTCATCCATCATAGGGAAACGCACTTGGTTAGAATTGTTGATCATCTGACTAACCAACCATTCTTCCTGCTGATGATTCTGATTTTGAATCCCACTGTAATTTCCATCTTGAGCTACATTTGGGTATCCTACAAACTTCTGCTGATACTGATTAGGATTAAAATTTAAATTTAAACTTGGATGCTGATGATAACCACCTACCGGATTCGTCATTTGGTAATAACCTTGTTGGTCACTGGCAGCAGGAGGATAATTATTTTCTAAAGCCCATAACTCATTCACTGGCTGAGCAGTGTTGAAAGCATCAGGATCTGGGAAAGGGGAGGAACCCTCTTCAGCTATAGCTGCTGGTTGTGTCATGGCATTAGCAGCTGAAGAAGATTCTCCATATTCAAGATGGGATTGATTTAGGATTAGTTTCCTATGGTGATAAAGCTCCTTAAGATGTTGATCAATGTGCCTACACAAATCGTCACGATGTTTGTCAGTCAGCTGAAACATGTCCCCTCTCCCGCGAAGAAATTGGAACATGGTCTCGTTCATAGCGCTCTCCGTATTATCCATCATCTTCTTGATGGTAGTCTCCCTTGTTTTTGTGATGCTGTCTCTGAGAAAACCTTCATGGTTCACCATTTTCTTCTCTTGGTCGATCTTTGGAATCTCCTCGAACTTCTCCACTACTTTCTTCGCTTCGGAGTTCGATGGCCACACGTCCGGGGTAGAGCTGAACGGACTGTAGATAACAGCACATGCTTGGATTCCGCAGAGAACGGAGAGCTCGTGGATTTTCTTGAAAAACCCTTTCTTCCTCTTGTTGAAGGTTGATTTTCTCATTGAATCATTGGTGATGTAAGATATGTTTAGCTTCTTCCTCGTCATAATGATGACCACAACAATGTTTTTGTATGTATTATATTTTGTGCTTTTTGTATGTATGTTCCTTCTTGTCAGGAGTCTGTTTATATAGTTGTGGAGGTGTTGGTTTATTAATTATATGATATGTGCGTAATGCCGCGTCGTATATAATCAGTAACGAAAATTTATTGGTGAAATCCCCACCGTGAGATTATTTCTCAAATAACATAAAAGGCTAGTAAGACTTTTCATCACTAAGGATGTAATCACTTGTATAATTCGGATAATACCATCTTAATGGCTTTAAAAATGTAATTTGATAACAGTAAAGAAATTCTTATTTTATGAAGATATACATTGTAACTAAAGTTGATGAATTGATGGCGACGTGTGTGTATACGAATAAGTATGAAACTTATAGGCCTTCATCACCTTAGCTGGAATGACTCATAATATATTCATTCAAATCACTTACCTTTTCTTAGCCTTTAGGACTATTTATGAAATCATATCTATAATCTATATACATTGCATCTCGGAGTAATAATTAATAAATTTAATCTTCTTAGTTAATAAATTCTCGGAATAATAATTTTATTCGGGTGTTTAATCAGTTTTACAGGTTGCCACATAGTTTACTGAAAAAAAATAACAGCTCTTTATTTTTTATTTTCAAAACAACATTAGGGGGCCATTTTTAATCTCTGAAATTATGATTATTTTTTATTCTCAAAACAACATTTTATTAAAAAAAGGCTTTGATAAAAGGCTATTTGATTAGTCGTACCATTTAACTAACTATAAAGATGAAATGGATTGTCGATAAAATATATTATTTAACTAAATTATGAGGACGAATCTAATAATCTAGGAAATTAAAACATGTTACTTTTCTTTTGATTCGGCCCCAAAAGAGTAACAACAACTACTTACCACTAACCCACTACAGTTTGTATAAAGTTTACTATTTACAAGGAAACACATATTTGTATTCAAATCAAAGTTAAAGTAATTCAAAAAATTTGTCAAATGATAACATAACATGCTCAAGTTTAAATAAACATATTTAATTTTGAATTATTAAAATTCAATAGACAAATATTCAATTCTCAAAAATTATTTAAATACAGTAAAATATTATGTTATTAAATAAACGTATATATTTGGAATTGTTAAAATTTAATAGAAGTATAATTTTCAATAAATTATCTAAATAGATTAAGACTATTAAGTGATTACTTAGGTCTACTAACAAGAATTTGGTAATATATTAGGTAATCGCCTTTTACTCAATGTCCCCTAACCAAGAATCCAATCATCTAGGATCATGTGAACTAAATTTTTGTATTTCTATTTTGTTTAAAAAAATCAAATGATTGTGACATTTTCCCTTTGTTTTTTCTGTTTTTTTACAATTTTTTGACTATTTTTTTCTTATTTGTTTTTTTTAAATATATGTACTGCACGTAAATTCTAAAGTCTAATATATGAACTATTTTTTATTACTTATTATTTTTTTCATGTGAACTAATATATGTACTGCATGTCAGTTCTTCAAGTCTAATATAAAAAGTGATTTTAGAGAAAACTTAAATTTCATTGAATTAAAAAGATGATACATAAATATATCTGTGTAAAACAACAACAACAACAACAACAAAAACAATGTCCCCTAACTCTGAATCCAATCATCTAGGATCATGTGAACTAAATTTTTCTATTTCTTTTTTGTTTTTTAAAAAATCAAATGATTTTGACATTTTCCTTTTGTTTTTTTTTTCTGTTTTTCTACTATTTTTCTTATTTGTTTTTTATAACAATATATGTACTACACGTAAATTCTTCAAGTCTAATATATGAACTCTTTTTTTATTATTTATTATTTTTCATGTGAGCTAATATATATACTGTTGGTCAGTTCTTCTTTTTTTTTTGGACGAATTGGTCAGTTCTTCTAGTCTAATATAAAAAAAGGTTTAATAGAGAACAATTTAAATTTTATTGAATTAAAAAGATGATACATAAATATATTTGTGTAAAACAGCAACATCAAGAAATATATTAGTGATGTTTTAAAATTTCTAGCCATATTCTACATTTTAAAATGTCTAATTTTTAATCAATTAATTTAGTAAAACTACATATACTATCTAAATTAGTTGACTAACCAATATAAAATCGCTATTTTCTTGAGAAACGGAGGCAACAAAGGTTCCAAACCTATTTGACAATAATTATATGTGTGTAGGATTTAACTATGCATTAAAACAGTATTTTCATTTTTTTTTTAATTTTATTTAAAATCTATGTGTTAACCCCTACGAAAATATTGAGTTTTCGGTAAATGCTCTATATATTGAAGCCTATAATCTTTAGATTTTTTTTAATTTATAACCATATAATAAATTTGTATTAATGTATGCTAAACTTCTTTTTGTGGTACTTGGTCATCGTTCTAATTTTTTATCAAAAATTTAGTTAAAACTGCATATACTCTATAAATCAGTAGACTAACCACTATAGAATTGATATTTCCTAGAGAAACGGAGACAACAAGAAACTGTTATTGAAGGATGCAACTATGTATTAAAACAATATTGCCATGTTTTTTGAAATTTTCTCAAATTCTATTTGTTAACCACTACGAAAATATTGAATTTTTCGATAAATGCTCTATATACTGAAGCCTATAGTATTTATTGTTGTTTTAAAATTTCTAACCACATTATATATTTGTGTTAATGTATGCTAAACTCTCTTTCATGGTACATAAACATCGTTCTTATTTTATTATCAATTAATTTAGTAAAACTGCATATACTCCTTAAATCAATGGAATAACCATAGTAAAATCGTTATTATCTTGAGAAACGGTGACAACAAAGGTTCCAAAACTATTTTACCATCATTATATGTTTGTGTAGGATGAAACAATGCATTAAAACATGTATTGTCATATTTTTTTTTTAATTTTTCTCAAAATCTATGTGTTAAGAACCCCTACAAAAATATTAAATTTTTCGGTAAATGCTATATATACTGAAACCTACTCCCTCTGTTTTTAATTATAAGTAGTTTTACTTAAAAGCACAAATATTTAGAAAGTTGTTATCTAAAAAAATATATCATTTAATCAATTAATTCAACCAATTATAAAAAGCTTAATATTATTTTATTGGTCACACAATATCCAATAAATGAAAAAGGTGCATTGAAATATGTAAACTACTTATATTGTGAAACAAACTCTTTTTGCTAAATCTACCTACATTTAAAAACAGAGGGAGTATTATTTTTAGTACTGTTTTAAAATTTCTAACCATATTATACATTTTTAATAATGTATGCTAAACTTCCTTTTATGGTACATGTGTATCGTTCTAATTTTTAATCAATTAATTTAGTAAAAATGCATATCCTATCTAATTTAGCTGACTAACCACTATAAAATCACTATTCTCTTGAGAAACATAGGAAACAAAGGTTCCAAACCTATTTGACCATCATTATATATTTATGTAGGATGCAACTATGCATTAAAACAATATTTTATTTTCTCAAAATATGTGTATTAACCCCTACGAAAATATTGATTTTTTGATAAATGCTATATATACTGAAACCTATTATTTTTAGTGATGTTTTAAAATTTCTAGCCATATTCTACATTTTTACTAATGTATGCTAAACTCCATGTTTATGGTAAATAGGCATCGTTCTAATTTTTAATCAATTAGTTTAGTAAAACTGCATATACTATCTAAATTAGTTGACTAACCACTATAAAATCACTATTCTCTTGAGAAACGAAGACAACAAAGGTTTCAAACCTATTTGACCATCATTATATGTTTGTGTAGGATGCAACTATGCATTAAAACAATATTTTCAAACATATTTGACCATCATTATATGTTTGTGTAGGATTCAACTATGCATTAAACCATTATTGTCGTATTTTTTTAATTTTTTTCAAAATCTGTGTGTACCCCTACGAAAATATTGATTTTTTCTGTAAAGGCTATATATACTGAAGCCTATTATTAGTACTGTTTTAAAATTTCTAGCCATATTATACATTTTTAATAATGTATGCTAAACTTACTTTTATGGTACATGAGTATCGTTCTAATTTTAATCAATTAATTTAGTAAAAGTGCATATCCTATCTAAATTAGTTGACTAACACCTATAAAATCACTATTCTCTTGAGAAACGGAGGAAAAGGTTCCAAACCTATTTGACCATCATTATATATTTCTGTAGCATGCAACTATACAATAAAACAATATTTTCATATTTTTAATTTTTTTTCAAAATCGTTGTGTTAGCCAGCCCCCTACGAAAATATTGATTTTTCGGTAAATGGTATATATACTGAAGCCTATTATTTTTAGTGATGTTTTAAAATTTCTAGCCATATTCTACATTTTTACTAATGTATTCTAAACTTCATTTTATGGTACATGGACATCGTTTTAATTTGTAATCAATTAGTTTAGAAAATTTGCATATAATATCTAAATTAGTTGACCAACCACTATAAAATTGCTATTTTCTTGAGAAACAGAGGCAACAAAGGTTCAAACCTATTTGATCATCATTATATGTTTGTGTAGGATTCAACTATGCATTAAAACAGTATTGTCATATTTTTTAATTTTTTTTTCAAAATCTATGACCCTATGAAAATATTGAGTTTTCGATAAATGCTCTATATATTTAAGCCTATAATCTTTAAAATTATTTTTTAATTTATAACCATATTATACATTTGTATTAATATATGCTAAACTCATTTATATGGTACTTGTACATCGTTCTAATATTTATCAAAAATTTAGTTGAAACTGCACATACTCCCTAAATCAGTAGACTAACCCCTATAAAATTGATATTCTGTAAAGAAACGTAAACAACAAGGATTCCAAACTTCTTTAAACATCATCATATGTTATTGAAAGATGCAATTATGTATTAAAACAGTATTGTCATATTTTTTGAATTTTTCTCAAATTCTACGTGTTAACCACTACAAAAATATTGAGTTTTTCGGTAAATGCTCTATATACTGAATCCCATAGATTTTGAAAAAAATTCAAAAATATGAAAATTCTGTTTTAATGCATAGTTGCATCCTTCACTAACATATGATGAAGGTCAAAGAGGTTTGGAACTTTTGTTGTCTCCATTTTCCTCTCCAGTATAAAGATCTTCATTAGTACGTAAACCGATTGTATAAGAAAATAGCGATTTTATAGTGGAGTCCACCAATTTAGGGAGTCTTATGAAGTTTTACTAAATTAAGTGACAAAAAATTAAAACGATGCCCATGTACCATGAAAATGAGTTTAATATACATTAATACAAATGTAGAATGTGTTTAGAAATTTAAAAAATAACCCCAAAGATCATTTTTTTTTGACAGCAAGACATTCACAGACTCATGTTGACTCTGTAAACCAAATCGGTAACTCCGCATCCATATGAACGACGAAAGACGGTTGTTTCCTAGCACTACGTGCCAAGCTATCCGCCCTTTGGTTCTCCGTTCGGGGTACATGGATGATGTCTGAGTTGAGGAAACTTCTTCGTAAAAGCTTGATATCTTCCAGGTAGCTTTCAAATGCTGGCCATTCTTCTGGTTCCGAAACCATCTTCACCAATTGAGAACAATCCGTTGTAAACGTAACCTGAAATTGTCGTAAGTTCTTCATACATTCCACTGCCCAAATCAACGCCTCCACCCCAAAGATCATATGCTTCATTATTAGAGCATTTACCGAAAAATTCAGTATTTTCGTAGGGGTTATCCCATAGATTTTGAGAAAAATTCAAAAATATGAAAAATCTGTTTTAATGCATAATTGCATCCTTTACTAACATATGATGAAGGTCAAAAAGGTTTGGAACCTTTTTTGTCTCCGTTTTTCTAGAGAATAGCGATTTTATAGTGATTAGTCCACCAATTTAGGGAGTATTATAAAGTTTTACTAAATTAAGTGACAAAAAATTAAAACGATGCCCATGTACCATGAAAATGAGTTTAATATACATTAATACAAATGTAGAATGTGTTTAGAAATTTAAAAAACAACCCCAAAAATCATACGCTTCATTATTAGAGCATTTACCGAAAAAACAATATTTTTCTTAGGGGGGGGGGTAACCTATAGATTTTGAGAAAAATTCAAAAATTTGAAAATTCTGTTTTAATGCTTAGTTGCATCCTTCACTAACATATGATGAAGGTCAAAGAGGTTTGAAACTTTTGTTGTCTCCATTTCCCTAGAAAATAGTGATTTTATAGTGGTTAGTCCACCAATTTATGGAGTATTATGAAGTTTTACAAAATTAAGTGACAAAAAATTAAAATGATGCCCATGTACCATGAAAATGAAGACAACAAAAGTTCCATAGATTTTATTTTCTACATTTGTATTAATTGACAAAAAATTAAAATGATACCCATAGATTTTGAGAAAAATTCAAAAATATGAAAAATCTGTTTTAATGCATAGTTGCATCCTTCACTAACATATGATGAAGGTCAAAGAGGTTTGGAACCTTTTTTCTATCCGTTTTTTTAGAGAATAACAATTTTATAGTGGTTAGTCCACCAATCTAGGGAGTATTATGAATTTTTACTAAATTAATTGACAAAAAATTAAAACAATGCCCATGTACCATGAAAGAGAGTTTAATATACATTAATAAAAATGTAGAATGTGTTTAGAAATTTTAAAACAACCCCAAAGATCATATGCCTCATTATTAGAGCATTTACCGAAAATTCAGTATTTTCGTAGGGGTTAACCCATAGATTTTGAGAAAAATTCAAAAATATTAAAATTCTATCTTAATGCATAGTTGCATCATTCACTAACATCTGATGAAGGTCAAAGAGGTTTTGAACCTTTTTTGTCTCCGTTTTTCTAGAAAATAGCGATTTTATAGTGGTTAGTCCACCAATTTAGGGAGTATTATGAAGTTTTACTAAATTAATTGACAAAAAATTAAAACGATACACATATACCATGAAACAGAGTTTAATATACATTAATACAAATGTAGAATGTGTTTAGAAATTTTAAAACAACCCCAAAGATCATATGCTTCATTATTAGAGCATTTACCGAAAAATTCAGTATTTTGCCCATAGATTTTGAGAAAAAAAAAATGAAAAATCTGTTTTAATGTGTAGTTGCATCCTTCACTAACATATGATGAAGGTCAAAGACGTTTGGAATTTTTGTTGTCTCCATTTCCCTCTCCAGTATAAAGATCTTCATTAGTACGTAAACCGATTGTATACAATTGTTGTTGCTATCTGTTCCAATAACAAATCAACTGAATAACTAAATAAAATAGATAGACCTTTCTCTTCGTCTCAAGTCGATAGATCTTCTCAATTGGAAGCTCTCCTATATGGATAATACACATTCCAGAGAAAATAGGGATTTTATAGTGGAGTCCACCAATTTAGGGAGTCTTATGAAGTTTTACTAAATTAAGTGACAAAAAATTAAAACGATGCCCATGTACTATAAAAATGAGTTTAATATACATTAATACAAATGTAGAATGTGTTTAGAAATTTAAAAACATCCCCAAAGATCATATGCTTCATTATTAAAGCATTTACCAAAACATTCAGCCCATAGATTTTGAGAAAAATTCAAAAATATGAAAACTCTGTTTTAATGCATAGTGGCATCCTTCACTAACATATGATGAAGGTCAAAGAGGTTTAGAACCTTTTTTGTCTCCGTTTTTTAGAGAATAGTGATTTTATAGTGGTTAGTCCACCAATTTAGGGACTATTATGAAGTTTTAATAAATTAATTGACAAAAAATTAAAATGATGCCCATGTACCATGAAAATGAGTTTAATATACATTAATACAAATGTAGAATGTGTTTAGAAATTTGAAAACAACCCCAAAGATCATATGCTTCATTATTAGAGCATTTACTGAAAAATTCAGTATTTTCGAAGGGGGTTAGCCCATAGATTTTGAGAAAAATTCAAAAATATGAAAATTCTATTTTAATGCATAGTTGCATTCTTTACTAACATATTATGAAGGTCAAAGAGATTTGGAACCTTTTTTGTCTCTGTTTTTCTAGAGAATAGCAATTTTATAGTGGTTAGTCTACCAATTTAGGGAGTATTATGAAGTTTTACTAAATTAAGTGACAAAAAATTAAAACGATGCCCATGTATCATGAAAGAGAGTTTAATATACATTAATACAAATGTAGAATGTGTTTAGAAATTTAAAAAGAACCCCAAAGATCATATGCTTCATTATTAGAGCATTTACCGAAAAATTCAGTATTTTCGTAGGGGGTTAGCCCATAGATTTTGAGAAAAATTCAAAAATATGAAAAATCTGTTTTAATGCAACGTTGCATCTTTCACTAACATATGATGAAGGTCAAAGAGATTTGGAAAATTTTTTCTATCTGTTTTTTTAGAGAATAACAATTTTATAGTGGTTAGTCCACCAATCTAGGGAGTATTATGAATTTTTACTAAATTAATTGACAAAAAATTAAAAAACGCCCATGTACCATGAAAGAGAGTTTAATATACATTAATACAAATGCAGATTGTGTTTAGAAATTTTAAATTAACCCCAAAGATCATATGCCTCATTATTAGAGTATTTATCGAAAAATTCAGTATTTTCGTAGGGGTTAGCCCATAGATTTTGAGAAAAATTCAAAAATATTAAAATTTTGTTTTAATGCATAGTTGCATCCTTCACTAACATATGATGAAGGTCAAAGAGGTGTGGAACCTTTTTTTGTCTCCGTTTTTCTAGAGAATAGCGATTTTATAGTGGTTAGTCCACCAATTTATGGAGTATTATGAAGTTTTACTAAATTAAGTGACAAAAAATTAAAACGATGCCCATGTACCATGAAAATGAGTTTAATATACATTAATACAAATATAGAATGTGTTTAGAAATTTAAAAAAACAACCCCAAAGATCATATGCTTCATTATTAGAGCATTTACCGAAAAATCAGTATTTTTCGTAAGGGTTAGCCCATAGATTTTGAGAAAAATTCAAAAATATGAAAAATCTGTTTTAATGCATAGTTTCATCCTTCACTAACATATGATGAAGGAAAAAGAGATTTGGAACTTTTGTTGTCTCCATTTTCCTAGAAAATAGTGATTTTATAGTGGTTAGTCCACCAATTTAGGGAGTATTATGAAGTTTTACAAAATTAAGTGACAAAAAATTAAAACGATGCCCATGAACCATGAAAATGAGTTTAATATACATTAATACAAATTTAGATTGTGTTTAGAAATTTAAAAGTAACCCCAAAGATCATATGCTTCATTATTAGAGCATTTACCAAAAAATTCAGTATTTTCGTAGGGGGTTGGTTAGCCCATAGATTTTGAAAAAAATTCAAAAATATGAAAAATCTGTTTTAATGCATAGTTGCATCCTTCACTAACATATGATGAAGGTCAAAGAGGTTTGGAACTTTTGTTGTCACCATTTTCCTAGAAAATAGTGATTTTATAGTGGTTAGTCCACCAATTTAGGGAGTATTATGAAGTTTTACAAAATTAAGTGACAAAAAATTAAAACGATGTCCATGTACCATGAAAATGAGTTTAATATACATTAATACAAATGTAGAATGTGTTTAGAAGTTTAAAAGTAACCCCAAAGATCATATGCTTCATTATTAGAGCATTTACCAAAAAATTCAGTATTTTCGTAGGGGTTAGCCCGTAGATTTTGAGAAAAATTCAAAAATATTAAAATTCTATCTTAATGCATAGTTGCATCATTCACTAACATCTGATGAAGGTCAAAGAGGTTTTGAACCTTTTTCGTCTCCGTTTTTCTAGAAAATAGCGATTTTACAGTGGTTAGTCCACCAATTTAGGGAGTATTATGAAGTTTTACTAAATTAATTGACAAAAAATTAAAACGATACCCATGTACCATGAAACAGAGTTTAATATACATTAATACAAATGTAGAATGTGTTTAGAAATTTTAAAACAACCCCAAAGATCATATGCTTCATTATTAGAGCATTTACCGAAACAGTCAGTATTTTCGTAGGGTTAACCCATAGATTTTGAGAAAAATTAAAAAATATAAAAGTTCTGTTTGCATGCATAGTTACATCCTTCAGTAACATATGATGAAGGTCAAAGAGGTTTGGACCTTTTGTTGTCTCCATTTTCCTAGAAAATAGCGATTTTATAGTGGTTAGTCCACCAATTTAGGGAGTATTATGAAGTTTTGCTAAATTAATTAACAAAAAATTAAAACGATGCCCATGTACCATGAAAATAAGTTTAATATAGATTAATACAAATGTAGAATGTGTTTAGAAAATTAAAAACAACCCCAAAGATCATATGCTTCATTATTAAAGCATTTACCGAAAAATTCAGCCCATAGATTTTGAGAAAAATTCAAAAATATGAAAAATCTGTTTTAATGCATAGTTGCATCCTTCACTAACATATGATGAAGGTCAAAGAGGTTTGGAACTTTTGTTGTCTCCATTTCCCTAGAAAATAGTGATTTTATAGTGGTTAGTCCACCAATTTAGGGAGTATTATGAAGTTTTACAAAATAAAGTGACAAAAAAATAAAACGATGCCCATGTACCATGAAAATGAGTTTAATATACATTAATACAAATGTAGAATGTGTTTAGAAGTTTAAAACTAACCCCAAAGATCATTGCTTCATTATTATAGCATTTACCCAAAATTCAGTATTTTCGTAGGGGTTAGTTAGCCCATAGATTTTGATAAAAAAATTCAAAAATATGAAAAATCTGTTTTAATGCATAGTTGCATCCTTCACTAACATATGATGAAGGTCAAAGAGGTTTGGAACTTTTGTTGTCTCCATTTCCCTAGAAAATAGTGATTTTATAGTGGTTAGTCCACCAATTTAGGGAGTATTATGAAGTTTTACAAATTAAGTGACAAAAAATAAAACGATGCCCATGTACCATGAAAATGAGTTTAATATACATTAATACAAATGTAGAATGTGTTTAGAAATTTTAAAACAACCCCAAAGATCATATGCTTCATTATTATAGCATTTACCAAAAAATTCAGTATTTTCGTAGGGGTTAGCCCATAGATTTTGACAAAAATTCAAAAATATGAAAAATCTGTTTTAATGCATAGTTGCATCCTTCACTAACATATGATGAAGGTCAAAGAGGTTTGAAACTTTTGTTGTCTCCATTTCCCTAGAAAATAGCGATTTTATAGTGGTTAGTCCACCAATTTAGGGAGTATTATGAAGTTTTACTAAATTAAGTGACAAAAAATAAAACGATGCCCATGTACCATGAAAATGAGTTTAATATACATTAATACAAATGTAGAATGTGTTTAGAATTTTAAAACAACCCCAAAGATCATATGCTTCATTATTAGAGCATTTACCCAAAATTCAGTATTTTCGTAGGGGGTTAGCCCATAGATTTTGATAAAAAAATTCAAAAATATGAAAAATCTGTTTTAATGCATAGTTGCATCCTTCACTAACATATGATGAAGGTCAAAGAGGTTTGGAACTTTTGTTGTCTCCATTTCCCTAGAAAATAGCGATTTTATAGTGGTTAGTCCACCAATTTAGGGAGTATTATGAAGTTTTACCAAATTAAGTGACAAAAAAATAAAACGATGCCCATGTACCATGAAAATGAGTTTAATATACATTAATACAAATGTAGAATGTGTTTAGAAGTTTAAAACAACCCCAAAGATCATATGCTTCATTATTATAGCATTTACCAAAAAATTCAGTATTTTCGTAGGGGTTAGCCCATAGATTTTGAGAAAAATTCAAAAATATGAAAAATCTGTTTTAATGCATAGTTGCATCCTTCACTAACATATGATGAAGTTCAAAGAGGTTTGGAACTATTTTGTCTCCGTTTTTCTAGAGAATAGCGATTTTATAGTGGTTAGTCCACCAATTTAGGGAGTATTATAAAGTTTTACTAAATTAATTGACAAAAAATTAAAACGATGCCCATGTACCATGAAAGAGAGTTTAATATACATTAATACAAATGTAGAATGTGTTTAGAAATTTAAAAACAACCCTAAGATCATATGCTTCATTATTAGAGCATTTACCGAAAAAATCAGTATTTTCGTAGGGGGGTTAGCCATAGATTTTGAGAAAAATTCAAAAATATGAAAATTCTGTTTTAATGCATAGTTGCATCCTTCACTAACATATGATGAAGGTCAAAGAGGTTTGGAATTTTTGTTGTCTCCATTTCCCTAGAAAATAGTGATTTTATAGTGGTTAGTCCACCAATTTAGGGAGTATTATGAAGTTTTACAAAATTAAGTGACAAAAAAATAAAACGATGCCCATGTACCATGAAAATGAGTTTAATATACATTAATACAAATGTAGAATGTGTTTAGAAATTTTAAAACAACCCCAAAGATCATATGCTTCATTATTAGAGCATTTACCAAAAAATTCAGTATTTTCGTAGGGGTTAGCCCATAGATTTTGAGAAAAATTCAAAAATATGAAAAATCTGTTTTAATGCATAGTTGCATCCTTCACTAACATATGATGAAGTTCAAAGAGGTTTGGAACCTTTTTTGTCTCCGGTTTTCTAGAGAATAGCGATTTTATAGTGGTTAGTCCACCAATTTAGGGAGTATTATGAAGTTTTACTAAATTAAGTGACAAAAATTAAAACGATGCCCATGTACCATGAAAATGAGTTTAATATACATTAATAAAAATGTAGAATGTGTTTAGAAATTTTTTAAAAAAATCTAAGATCATATGCTTCATTATTAGAGCATTTACCGAAAAAATCAGTATTTTCGTAGGGGTTAGCCCATAGATTTTGAGAAAAATTCAAAAATATGAAAATTCTGTTTTAATGCATAGTTGCATCCTTCACTAACATATGATGAAGGTCAAAGAGGTTTGGAACTTTTGTTGTCTCCATTTCCCTAGAAAATAGTGATTTTATAGTGGTTAGTCCACCAATTTAGAGAGTATTATGAAGTTTTACAAAATTAAGTGACAAAAAAATAAAACGATGCCCATGTACCATGAAAATGAGTTTAATATACATTAATACAAATGTAGAATGTGTTTAGAATTTTAAAACAACCCCAAAGATCATATGCTTCATTATTATAGCATTTACCAAAAATTCAGTATTTTCGTAGGGGTTAGCCCATAGATTTTGAGAAAAATTCAAAAATATGAAAAATCTGTTTTCATAGTTGCATGCTTCACTAGCATATGATGAAGTCAAAGAGGTTTGGAACGTTTTTTGTCTCCGTTTTTCTAGAGAATAGCGATTTTATAGGTTAGTCCACCAATTTAGGGAGTATTATGAAGTTTTACTAAATTAATTGACAAAAAAATAAAACGATGCCCATGTACCATGAAAGAGAGTTTAATATACATTAATACAAATGTAGAATGTGTTTAGAAATTTTAAAACAACCCCAAAGATCATATGCTTCATTATTAGAGCATTTACCGAAAAATTCAGTATTTTCGTAGGGGTTAGCCCATAGATTTTGAGAAAAATTCAAAAATATAAAAAATCTGTTTTAATGCATAGTTGCATCCTTCACTAACATATGATGAAGGTCAAAGAGGTTTGAAACTTTTGTTGTCTCCATTTCCCTAGAAAATAGCGATTTTATAGTGGTTAGTCCACCAATTTAGGGAGTAGTATGAAGTTTTACTAAATTAAGTGACAAAAAAATAAAACGATGCCCATGTACCATGAAAATGAGTTTAATATACATTAATACAAATGTAGAATGTGTTTAGATTTTAAAACAACCCCAAAGATCATATGCTTCATTATTATAGCATTTACCAAAAATTCAGTATTTTCGTAGGGGTTAGCCCATAGATTTTGAGAAAAATTCAAAAATATGAAAAATCTGTTTTAATGCATAGTTGCATCCTTCACTAACATATGATGAAGGTCAAAGAGGTTTGGAACCTTTTTTGTCTCCGTTTTCTAGAGAATAGCGATTTTATAGTGGTTAGTCCACCAATTTAGGGAGTATTATGAAGTTTTACTAAATTAAGTGACAAAAATTAAAACGATGCCCATGTACCATGAAAATGAGTTTAATATACATTAATACAAATGTAGAATGTGTTTAGAAATTTAAAAACAACCCCAAAGATCATATGCTTCATTATTAGAGCATTTACCGAAAAAATCAGTATTTTCGTAGGGGTTAGCCCATAGATTTTGAGAAAAATTCAAAAATATGAAAATTCTGTTTTAATGCATAGTTGCATCCTTCACTAACATATGATGAAGGTCAAAGAGGTTTGGAACTTTTGTTGTCTCCATTTCCCTAGAAAATAGCGATTTTATAGTGGTTAGTCCACCAATTTAGGGAGTATTATGAAGTTTTACTAAATTAATTGACAAAAAAATAAAACGATGCCCATGTACCATGAAAATGAGTTTAATATACATTAATACAAATGTAGAATGTGTTTAAATTTTAAAACAACCCCAAAGATCATATGCTTCATTATTAGAGCATTTACCAAAAATTCAGTATTTTCGTAGGGAGCCCATAGATTTTGAAAAAAATTCAAAAATATGAAAAATCTGTTTTAATGCATAGTTGCATCCTTCACTAACATATGATGAAGTTCAAAGAGGTTTGGAACCTTTTTTTGTCTCCGTTTTCTAGAGAATAGCGATTTTATAGTGGTTAGTCCACCAATTTAGGGAGTATTATGAAGTTTTACTAAATTAAGTGACAAAAATTAAAACGATGCCCATGTACCATGAAAATGAGTTTAATATACATTAATACAAATGTAGAATGTGTTTAGAAATGTAAAAAACAACCCCTAAGATCATATGCTTCATTATTAGAGCATTTACCGAAAAAATCAGTATTTTCGTAGGGGTTAGCCCATAGATTTTGAGAAAAATTCAAAAATATGAAAATTCTGTTTTAATGCATAGTTGCATCCTTCACTAACATATGATGAAGGTCAAAGAGGTTTGGAACTTTTGTTGTCTCCATTTCCCTAGAAAATAGCGATTTTATAGTGGTTAGTCCACCAATTTAGGGAGTATTATGAAGTTTTACAAATTAAGTGACAAAAAAATAAAACGATGCCCATGTACCATGAAAATGAGTTTAATATACATTAATACAAATGTAGAATGTGTTTAAATTTTAAAACAACCCCAAAGATCATATGCTTCATTATTAGAGCATTTATCGAAAAATTCAGTATTTTCGTTGGGGTTAACCCATAGATTTTGAGAAAAATTCAAAAATATGAAAAATCTGTTTTAATGCATAGTTGCATCCTTCACTAACATATGATGAAGGTCAAAGAGGTTTGGAACCTTTTTTGTCTCCGTTTTCTAGAGAATAGCGATTTTATAGTGGTTAGTCCACCAATTTAGGGAGTATTATGAAGTTTTACTAAATTAATTGACAAAAATTAAAACGATGCCCATGTACCATGAAAATGAGTTTAATATACATTAATACAAATGTAGAATGTGTTTAGAAATTTAAAAAACAACCCCAAAGATCATATGCTTCATTATTAGAGCATTTACCGAAAAATCAGTATTTTCGTAGGGGTTAGCCCATAGATTTTGAGAAAAATTCAAAAATATGAAAATTCTGTTTTAATGCATAGTTGCATCCTTCACTAACATATGATGAAGGTCAAAGAGGTTTGGAACTTTTGTTGTCTCCATTTCTAGAAAATAGCGATTTTATAGTGGTTAGTCCACCAATTTAGGGAGTATTATGAAGTTTTACTAAATTAATTGACAAAAATTAAAACGATGCCCATGTACCATGAAAATGAGTTTAATATACATTAATACAAATGTAGAATGTGTTTAGAAATTTAAAAACAACCCCAAAGATCATATGCTTCATTATTAGAGCATTTACCGAAAAAATCAGTATTTTCGTAGGGGTTAGCCCATAGATTTTGAGAAAAATTCAAAAATATGAAAATTCTGTTTTAATGCATAGTTGCATCCTTCACTAACATATGATGAAGGTCAAAGAGGTTTGGAACTTTTGTTGTCTCCATTTCCCTAGAAAATAGCGATTTTATAGTGGTTAGTCCACCAATTTAGGGAGTATTATGAAGTTTTACTAAATTAATTGACAAAAAAATAAAACGATGCCCATGTACCATGAAAATGAGTTTAATATACATTAATACAAATGTAGAATGTGTTTAGAAATTTTAAAACAACCCCAAAGATCATATGCTTCATTATTAGAGCATTTACCGAAAAATTCAGTATTTTCGTAGGGGTTAGCCCATAGATTTTGAGAAAAATTCAAAAATATGAAAATTCTGTTTTAATGCATAGTTGCATCCTTCACTAACATATGATGAAGGTCAAAGAGGTTTGAAACTTTTGTTGTCTCCATTTCCCTAGAAAATAGCGATTTTATAGTGGTTAGTCCACCAATTTAGGGAGTATTATGAAGTTTTACTAAATTAATTGACAAAAAAAAAACGATGCCCATGTACCATGAAAATGAGTTTAATATACATTAATACAAATGTAGAATGTGTTTAGAAATTTTAAAACAACCCCAAAGATCATATGCTTCATTATTAGAGCATTTACCAAAAAATTCAGTATTTTCGTAGGGGTTAGCCCATAGATTTTGAGAAAAATTCAAAAATATGAAAAATCTGTTTTAATGCATAGTTGCATCCTTCACTAACATATGATGAAGGTCAAAGAGGTTTGGAACCTTTTTTGTCTCCGTTTCTAGAGAATAGCGATTTTATAGTGGTTAGTCCACCAATTTAGGGAGTATTATGAAGTTTTACTAAATTAAGTGACAAAAATTAAAACGATGCCCATGTACCATGAAAATGAGTTTAATATACATTAATACAAATGTAGAATGTGTTTATAAATTTAAAAAACAACCCTAAAGATCATATGCTTCATTATTAGAGCATTTACCGAAAAATCAGTATTTTCGTAGGGGTTAGCCCATAGATTTTGAGAAAATTCAAAAATATGAAAATTCTGTTTTAATGCATAGTTGCATCCTTCACTAACATATGATGAAGGTCAAAGAGGTTTGGAATTTTTGTTATCTCCATTTCCTTAGAAAATAACGATTTTATAGTGGTTAGTCCACCAATTTAGGGAGTATTATGAAGTTTTACAAATTAAGTGACAAAAAAAAAACGATGCCCATGTACCATGAAAATGAGTTTAATATACATTAATACAAATGTAGAATGTGTTTAGATTTTAAAACAACCCCAAAGATCATATGCTTCATTATTAGAGCATTTACCAAAAATTCAGTATTTTCGTAGGGGTTAGCCCATAGATTTTGAGAAAAATTCAAAAATATGAAAATCTGTTTTAATGCATAGTTGCATCCTTCACTAACATATGATGAAGGTCAAAGAGGTTTGGAACCTTTTTTGTCTCCGGTTTTCTAGAGAATAGCGATTTTATAGTGGTTAGTCCACCAATTTAGGGAGTATTATGAAGTTTTACTAAATTAATTGACAAAAATTAAAACGATGCCCATGTACCATGAAAATGAGTTTAATATACATTAATACAAATGTAGAATGTGTTTAGAAATTTAAAAAACAACCCAAAGATCATATGCTTCATTATTAGAGCATTTACCGAAAAAACAGTATTTTCGTAGGGGTTAGCCCATAGATTTTGAGAAAAATTCAAAAATATGAAAATTCTGTTTTAATGCATAGTTGCATCCTTCACTAACATATGATGAAGGTCAAAGAGGTTTGGAACTTTTGTTGTCTCCATTTCCCTAGAAAATAGCGATTTTATAGTGGTTAGTCCACCAATTTAGGGAGTATTATGAAGTTTTACTAAATTAAGTGACAAAAAAATAAAACGATGCCCTTGTACCATGAAAATGAGTTTAATATACATTAATACAAATGTAGAATGTGTTTAGAAATTTTAAAACAACCCCAAAGATCATATGCTTCATTATTAGAGCATTTACCGAAAAATTCAGTATTTTCGTAGGGGTTAGCCCATAGATTTTGAGAAAAATTCAAAAATATGAAAAATCTGTTTTAATGCATAGTTGCATCCTTCACTAACATATGATGAAGGTCAAAGAGGTTTGGAACTTTTGTTGTCTCCATTTCCCTAGAAAATAGCGATTTTATAGTGGTTAGTCCACCAATTTAGGGAGTATTATGAAGTTTTACTAAATTAAGTGACAAAAAAATAAAACGATGCCCATGTACCATGAAAATGAGTTTAATATACATTAATACAAATGTAGAATGTGTTTAGAAATTTTAAAACAACCCCAAAGATCATATGCTTCATTATTAGAGCATTTACCAAAAATTCAGTATTTTCGTAGGGGTTAGCCCATAGATTTTGAGAAAAATTCAAAAATATGAAAAATCTGTTTTAATGCATAGTTGCATCCTTCACTAACATATGATGAAGGTCAAAGAGGTTTGGAACCTTTTTTGTCTCCGTTTTCTAGAGAATAGCGATTTTATAGTGGTTAGTCCACCAATTTAGGGAGTATTATGAAGTTTTACTAAATTAATTGACAAAAATTAAAACGATGCCCATGTACCATGAAAATGAGTTTAATAAGTATTAATACAAATGTAGAATGTGTTTAGAAATTTAAAAACAACCCCAAAGATCATATGCTTCATTATTAGAGCATTTACCGAAAAATTCAGTATTTTCGTAGGGGTTAGCCCATAGATTTTGAGAAAAATTCAAAAATATGAAAATTCTGTTTTAATGCATAGTTGCATCCTTCACTAACATATGATGAAGGTCAAAGAGGTTTGGAACTTTTGTTGTCTCCATTTCCCTAGAAAATAGCGATTTTATAGTGGTTAGTCCACCAATTTAGGGAGTATTATGAAGTTTTACTAAATTAATTGACAAAAAATTAAAACGATGCCCATGTACCATGAAAATGAGTTTAATATACATTAATACAAATGTAGAATGTGTTTAGAAATTTAAAAACAACCCCAAAGATCATATGCTTCATTATTAGAGCATTTACCGAAAAAATCAGTATTTTCGTAGGGGTTAGCCCATAGATTTTGAAAAAATTCAAAAATATGAAAATTCTGTTTTAATGCATAGTTGCATCCTTCACTAACATATGATGAAGGTCAAAGAGGTTTGGAACTTTTGTTGTCTCCGTTTCCCTAGAAATAGCGATTTTATAGTGGTTAGTCCACCAATTTAGGGAGTATTATGAAGTTTTACTAAATTAATTGACAAAAAATAAAACGATGCCCATGTACCATGAAAATGAGTTTAATATACATTAATACAAATGTAGAATGTGTTTAGAAATGTAAAAAACAACCCCAAAGATCATATGCTTCATTATTAGAGCATTTACCGAAAATTCAGTATTTTCGTAGGGGTTAGCCCATAGATTTTGAGAAAAATTCAAAAATATGAAAATTCTGTTTTAATGCATAGTTGCATCCTTCACTAACATATGATGAAGGTCAAAGAGGTTTGGAACTTTTGTTGTCTCCATTTCCTAGAAAATAGCGATTTTATAGTGGTTAGTCCACCAATTTAGGGAGTATTATGAAGTTTTACTAAATTAACTGACAAAAAAAAAAACGATGCCCATGTACCATGAAAATGAGTTTAATATACATTAATACAAATGTAGAATGTGTTTAGAAATTTTAAAACAACCCCAAAGATCATATGCTTCATTATTAGAGCATTTACCAAAAAATTCAGTATTTTCGTAGGGGTTAGCCCATAGATTTTGAGAAAAATTCAAAAATATGAAAAATCTGTTTTAATGCATAGTTGCATCCTTCACTAACATATGATGAAGGTCAAAGAGGTTTGGAACCTTTTTTGTCTCCGTGTTTCTAGAGAATAGCGATTTTATAGTGGTTAGTCCACCAATTTAGGGAGTATTATGAAGTTTTACTAAATTAATTGACAAAAATTAAAACGATGCCCATGTACCATGAAAATGAGTTTAATATACATTAATACAAATGTAGAATGTGTTTAGAAATTTTAAAACAACCCCAAAGATCATATGCTTCATTATTAGAGCATTTACCGAAAAAATCAGTATTTTCGTAGGGGTTAGCCCATAGATTTTGAGAAAAATTCAAAAATATGAAAATTCTGTTTTAATGCATAGTTGCATCCTTCACTAACATATGATGAAGGTCAAAGAGGTTTGGAACTTTTGTTGTCTCCATTTCCCTAGAAAATAGCGATTTTATAGTGGTTAGTCCACCAATTTAGGGAGTATTATGAAGTTTTACTAAATTAATTGACAAAAAAAAAAACGATGCCCATGTACCATGAAAATGAGTTTAATATACATTAATACAAATGTAGAATGTGTTTAGAATTTTAAAACAACCCCAAAGATCATATGCTTCATTATTAGAGCATTTACCAAAAATTCAGTATTTTCGTAGGGGTTAGCCCATAGATTTTGAGAAAAATTCAAAAATATGAAAAATCTGTTTTAATGCATAGTTGCATCCTTCACTAACATATGATGAAGGTCAAAGAGGTTTGGAACCTTTTTTTGTCTCCGTTTTCTAGAGAATAGCGATTTTATAGTGGTTAGTCCACCAATTTAGGGAGTATTATGAAGTTTTACTAAATTAATTGACAAAAATTAAAACGATGCCCATGTACCATGAAAATGAGTTTAATATACATTAATACAAATGTAGAATGTGTTTAGAAATTTAAAAAACACTCCAAAGATCATATGCTTCATTATTAGAGCATTTACCGAAAAATTTAGTATTTTCGTAGGGGTTAGCCCATAGATTTTGAGAAAAATTCAAAAATATGAAAATTCTGTTTTAATGCATAGTTGCATCCTTCACTAACATATGATGAAGGTCAAAGAGGTTTGGAACTTTTGTTGTCTCCATTTCCCTAGAAAATAGCGATTTTATAGTGGTTAGTCCACCAATTTAGGGAGTATTATGAAGTTTTACTAAATTAATTGACAAAAAATAAAACGATGCCCATGTACCATGAAAATGAGTTTAATATACATTAATACAAATGTAGAATGTGTTTAGAAATTTTAAAACAACCCCAAAGATCATATGCTTCATTATTATAGCATTTACCAAAAATTCAGTATTTTCGTAGGGGTTAGCCCATAGATTTTGAGAAAAATTCAAAAATATGAAAAATCTGTTTTAATGCATAGTTGCATCCTTCACTAACATATGATGAAGGTCAAAGAGGTTTGGAACTTTTTTGTCTCCGTTTTTCTAGAGAATAGCAATTTTATAGTGGTTAGTCCACCAATTTAGGGAGTATTATGAAGTTTTACTAAATTAATTGACAAAAAAATAAAACGATGCCCATGTACCATGAAAGAGAGTTTAATATACATTAATACAAATGTAGAATGTGTTTAGAAATTTTAAAACAACCCCAAAGATCATATGCTTCATTATTAGAGCATTTACCGAAAAATTCAGTATTTTCGTAGGGGTTAGCCCATAGATTTTGAGAAAAATTCAAAAATATGAAAAATCTGTTTTAATGCATAGTTGCATCCTTCACTAACATATGATGAAGGTCAAAGAGGTTTGGAACTTTTTTTGTCTCCGTTTTCTAGAGAATAGCGATTTTATAGTGGTTAGTCCACCAATTTAGGGAGTATTATGAAGTTTTACTAAATTAATTGACAAAAATTAAAACGATGCCCATGTACCATGAAAATGAGTTTAATATACATTAATACAAATGTAGAATGTGTTTAGAAATTTAAAAACAACCCCAAAGATCATATGCTTCATTATTAGAGCATTTACCGAAAAATTCAGTATTTCGTAGGGGTTAGCCCATAGATTTTGAGAAAAATTCAAAAATATGAAAATCTGTTTTAATGCATAGTTGCATCCTTCACTAACATATGATGAAGGTCAAAGAGGTTTGGAACTTTTGTTGTCTCCATTTCCCTAGAAAATAGCGATTTTATAGTGGTTAGTCCACCAATTTAGGGAGTATTATGAAGTTTTACTAAATTAATTGACAAAAAATAAAACGATGCCCATGTACCATGAAAATGAGTTTAATATACATTAATACAAATGTAGAATGTGTTTAGAAATTTAAAACAACCCCAAAGATCATATGCTTCATTATTAGAGCATTTACCAAAAATTCAGTATTTTCGTAGGGGTTAGCCCATAGATTTTGAGAAAAATTCAAAAATATGAAAAATCTGTTTTAATGCATAGTTGCATCCTTCACTAACATATGATGAAGGTCAAAGAGGTTTGGAACTTTTTTGTCTCCGTTTTTTTAGAGAATAGCGATTTTATAGTGGTTATTCCACCAATTTAGGGAGTATTATGAAGTTTTACTAAATTAATTGACAAAAAAATTAAAACGATGCCCATGTACCATGAAAGAGAGTTTAATATACATTAATACAAATGTAGAATGTGTTTAGAAATTTTAAAACAACCCAAAGATCATATGCTTTATTATTAGAGCATTTACCGAAAAATCAGTATTTTCGTAGGGGTTAGCCCATAGATTTTGAGAAAAATTCAAAAATATGAAAATCTGTTTTAATGCATAGTTGCATCCTTCACTAACATATGATGAAGGTCAAAGAGGTTTGGAACCTTTGTTGTCTCCGTTTCCCTAGAAAATAGCGATTTTATAGTGGTTAGTCAACCAATTTAGGGTGTATTATGAAGTTTTACTAAATTAAGTGACAAAAAATTAAAAAGATGCCCATGTACCATGAAAATGAGTTTAATATACATTAATACAAATGTAGAATGTGTTTAGAAATTTAAAAAACAACCCCAAAGATCATATGCTTCATTATTAGAGCATTTACCGAAAAATCAGTATTTTCGTAGGGGTTAGCCCATAGATTTTGAGAAAATTCAAAAATATGAAAAATTCTGTTTTAATGCATAGTTGCATCCTTCACTAACATATGATGAAGGTCAAAGAGGTTTGGAACTTTTGTTGTCTCCATTTCCCTAGAAAATAGCGATTTTATAGTGGTTAGTCCACCAATTTAGGGAGTATTATGAAGTTTTACTAAATTAATGACAAAAAAATAAAACGATGCCCATGTACCATGAAAATGAGTTTAATATACATTAATACAAATGTAGAATGTGTTTAGAATTTTAAAACAACCCCAAAGATCATATGCTTCATTATTAGAGCATTTACCAAAAATTCAGTATTTTCGTAGGGGTTAGCCCATAGATTTTGAGAAAAATTCAAAAATATGAAAAATCTGTTTAATGCATAGTTGCATCCTTCACTAACATATGATGAAGTTCAAAGAGGTTTGGAATTTTTTGTCTCCGTTTTTCTAGAGAATAGCGATTTTATAGTGGTTAGTCCACCAATTTAGGGAGTATTATGAAGTTTTACTAAATTAATTGACAAAAAAATAAAACGATGCCCATGTACCATGAAAGATACCATGAAAGAGAGTTTAATATACATTAATACAAATGTAGAATGTGTTTAGAAATTTTAAAACAACCCCAAAGATCATATGCTTCATTATTAGAGCATTTACCGAAAAAATCAGTATTTTCGTAGGGGTTAGCCCATAGATTTTGAGAAAAATTCAAAAATATGAAAATTCTGTTTTAATGCATAGTTGCATCCTTCACTAACATATGATGAAGGTCAAAGAGGTTTGGAACTTTTGTTGTCTCCATTTTCTAGAAAATAGCGATTTTATAGTGGTTAGTCCACCAATTTAGGGAGTATTATGAAGTTTTACTAAATTAATTGACAAAAAAATAAAACGATGCCCATGTACCATGAAAATGAGTTTAATATACATTAATACAAATGTAGAATGTGTTTAGAAATTTAAAACAACCCCAAAGATCATATGCTTCATTATTAGAGCATTTACCGAAAAATTCAGTATTTTCGTAGGGGTTAGCCCATAGATTTTGAGAAAAATTCAAAAATATGAAAAATCTGTTTTAATGCATAGTTGCATCCTTCACTAACATATGATGAAGGTCAAAGAGGTTTGGAACTTTTTTTGTCTCCGTTTTTCTAGAGAATAGCGATTTTATAGTGGTTAGTCCACCAATTTAGGGAGTATTATGAAGTTTTACTAAATTAATTGACAAAAATTAAAACGATGCCCATGTACCATGAAAATGAGTTTAATATACATTAATACAAATGTAGAATGTGTTTAGAAATTTTAAAACAACCCCAAAGATCATATGCTTCATTATTAGAGCATTTACCGAAAAAACAGTATTTTCGTAGGGGTTAGCCCATAGATTTTGAGAAAAATTCAAAAATATGAAAATTCTGTTTAATGCATAGTTGCATCCTTCACTAACATATGATGAAGGTCAAAGAGGTTTGGAACTTTTGTTGTCTCTATTTCCCTAGAAAATAGCGATTTTATAGTGGTTAGTCCACCAATTTAGGGAGTATTATGAAGTTTTACTAAATTAAGTGACAAAAAATTAAAACGATGCCCATGTACCATGAAAATGAGTTTAATATACATTAATACAAATGTAGAATGTGTTTATAAATTTAAAACAACCCCAAAGATCATATGCTTCATTATTAGAGCATTTACCAAAAATTCAGTATTTTCGTAGGGAGCCCATAGATTTTGAAAAAAATTCAAAAATATGAAAAATCTGTTTTAATGCATAGTTGCATCCTTCACCAACATATGATGAAGGTCAAAGAGGTTTGGAACTTTTTGTCTCCGTTTTTCTAGAGAATAGCGATTTTATAGTGGTTAGTCCACCAATTTAGGGAGTATTATGAAGTTTTACTAAATTAATTGACAAAAAATTAAAACGATGCCCATGTACCATGAAAGAGAGTTTAATATACATTAATACAAATGTAGAATGTGTTTAGAAATTTTAAAACAACCCCAAAGATCATATGCTTCATTATTAGAGCATTTACCGAAAAATCAGTATTTTCGTAGGGGTTAGCCCATAGATTTTGAGAAAAATTCAAAAATATGAAAAATCTGTTTTAATGCATAGTTGCATCCTTCACTAACATATGATGAAGGTCAAAGAGGTTTGGAACTTTTTTGTCTCCGTTTCTAGAGAATAGCGATTTTATAGTGGTTAGTCCACCAATTTAGGGAGTATTATGAAGTTTTACTAAATTAATTGACAAAAAAATAAAACGATGCCCATGTACCATGAAAAGAGTTTAATATACATTAATACAAATGTAGAATGTGTTTAGAAATTTTAAAACAACCCCAAAGATCATATGCTTCATTATTAGAGCATTTACCGAAAAAATCAGTATTTTCGTAGGGGTTAGCCCATAGATTTTGAGAAAAATTCAAAAATATGAAAAATCTGTTTTAATGCATAGTTGCATCCTTCACTAACATATGATGAAGGTCAAAGAGGTTTGGAACTTTTTTGTCTCCGTTTTCTAGAGAATAGCGATTTTATAGTGGTTAGTCCACCAATTTAGGGAGTATTATGAAGTTTTACTAAATTAATTGACAAAAAATAAAACGATGCCCATGTACCATGAAAGAGAGTTTAATATACATTAATACAAATGTAGAATGTGTTTAGAAATTTAAAACAACCCCAAAGATCATATGCTTCATTATTAGAGCATTTACCGAAAAATTCAGTATTTTCGTAGGGGTTAACCCATAGATTTTGAGAAAAATTCAAAAATATAAAATTCTGTTTTAATGCATAGTTGCATCCTTCACTAACATATGATGAAGGTCAAAGAGGTTTGGACTTTTGTTGTTCCATTTCCCTAGAAAATAGCGATTTTATAGTGGTTAGTCCACCAATTTAGGGAGTATTATGAAGTTTTACTAAATTAATTGACAAAAAAATTAAAACGATGCCCATGTACCATGAAAATGAGTTTAATATACATTATACAAATGTAGAATGTGTTTAGAAAATTTAAAAACACCCCAAAGATCATATGCTTCATATTATTAGAGCATTTACCGAAAAATTCAGCCCATAGATTTTGAGAAAAATTCAAAAATATGAAAAATTGTTTTAATGCATAGTTGCATCCTTCACTAACATATGATGAAGGTCAAAGAGGTTTGGAACTTTTTTTGTCTCCGTTTTCTAGAGAATAGCGATTTTATAGTGGTTAGTCCACCAATTTAGAGTAGTATAGAGTATTATGAAGTTTTACTAAATTAATTGACAAAAAATTAAAACGATGCCCATGTACCATGAAAATGAGTTTAATATACATTAATACAAATGTAGAATGTGTTTAGAAATTTAAAAAACAACCCAAAGATCATATGCTTCATTATTAGAGCATTTACCGAAAAAATCAGTATTTTCGTAGGGGTTAGCCCATAGATTTTGAGAAAAATTCAAAAATATGAAAAATTCTGTTTTAATGCATAGTTGCATCCTTCACTAACATATGATGAAGTCAAAGAGGTTTGGAACTTTTGTGTCTCGTTTCCCTAGAAAATAGCGATTTTATAGTGGTTAGTCCACCAATTTAGGGAGTATTATGAAGTTTTATTAATATAATTAAAAACAAAAATAAAACGATGCCCATGTACCATGAAAATGAGTTTAATATACATTAATACAAATGTAGAATGTGTTTAGAAATTTTAAAACAACCCCAAAGATCATATGCTTCATTATTAGAGCATTTACCGAAAAAATCAGTATTTTCGTAGGGTTAGCCCATAGATTTGAGAAAAATTCAAAAATATGAAAAATCTGTTTTAATGCATAGTTGCATCCTTCACTAACATATGATGAAGGTCAAGAGGTTTGGAACTTTTTGTCTCCGTTTTCTAGAGAATAGCGATTTTATAGTGGTTAGTCCACCAATTTAGGGAGTATATATAAAGTTTTACTAAATTAATTGACAAAAAATAAAACGATGCCCATGTACCATGAAAATGAGTTTAATATACATTAATACAAATGTAGAATGTGTTTAGAAATTTTAAAACAACCCCAAGATCATATGCTTCATTATTAGAGCATTTACCGAAAAATCAGTATTTTCGTAGGGGTTAGCCCATAGATTTTGAGAAAAATTCAAAAATATGAAAATCTGTTTTAATGCATAGTTGCATCCTTCACTAACATATGATGAAGGTCAAAGAGGTTTGGAACTTTTTTGTCTCCGTTTTTCTAGAAAATAGCGATTTTATAGTGGTTAGTCCACCATTTAGGGAGTATAGTAAGTATTATAAGTTTTACTAATTAATTGACAAAAAATTAAAACGATGCCCATGTACCATGAAAGAGAGTTTAATATACATTAATACAAATGTAGAATGTGTTTAGAAATTTTAAAACAACCCCAAGATCATATGCTTCATTATTAGAGCATTTACCGAAAAAATTCAGTATTTTCGTAGGGGTTAGCCCATAGATTTTGAGAAAAATTCAAAAATATGAAAAATCTGTTTTAATGCATAGTTGCATCCTTCACTAACATATGATGAAGGTCAAAGAGGTTTGGAACTTTTTGTCTCCGTTTTCTAGAGAATAGCGATTTATAGTGGTTAGTCCACCAATTTAGGGAGTATTATGAAGTTTTACTAAATTAATTGACAAAAAATTAAAACGATGCCCATGTACCATGAAAAGAGTTTAATATACATTAATACAAATGTAGAATGTGTTTAGAAATTTTAAAACAACCCCAAAGATCATATGCTTCATTATTAGAGCATTTACCGAAAAATTCAGTATTTTCGTAGGGGTTAGCCCATAGATTTTGAGAAAAATTCAAAAATATGAAAAATCTGTTTTAATGCATAGTTGCATCCTTCACTAACATATGATGAAGGTCAAAGAGGTTTGGAACTTTGTTGTCTCTCTTTCCCTAGAAAATAGCGATTTTATAGTGGTTAGTCCACCAATTTAGAGTATTAATATGAAGTTTTACTAAATTAATTGACAAAAAAATAAAACGATGCCCATGTACCATGAAAATGAGTTTAATATACATTAATACAAATGTAGAATGTGTTTAGATTTTAAAAACAACCCCAAAGATCATATGCTTCATTATTAGAGCATTTACCGAAAAATTCAGTATTTTCGTAGGGGTTAGCCCATAGATTTTGAGAAAAATTCAAAAATATGAAAAATCTGTTTTAATGCATAGTTGCATCCTTCACTAACATATGATGAAGGTCAAAGAGGTTTGGAACTTTTTTGTCTCCGTTTTCTAGAAAATAGCGATTTTATAGTGGTTAGTCCACCAATTAGGGAGTATTATGAAGTTTTACTAAATTATTGACAAAAATTAAACGATGCCCATGTACCATGAAAATGAGTTTAATATACATTAATACAAATGTAGAATGTGTTTAGAAATTTTAAAACAACCCCAAAGATCATATGCTTCATTATTAGAGCATTTACCGAAAAAATCAGTATTTTCGTAGGGGTTAGCCCATAGATTTTGAGAAAATTAAAAATATGAAAAATCTGTTTTAATGCATAGTTGCATCCTTCACTAACATATGATGAAGGTCAAAGAGGTTTGGAACTTTTTTGTCTCCGTTTTCTAGAGAATAGCGATTTTATAGTGGTTAGTCCACCAATTTAGGGAGTATTATGAAGTTTTACTAAATTAATTGACAAAAAATAAAACGATGCCCATGTACCATGAAAGAGAGTTTAATATACATTAATACAAATGTAGAATGTGTTTAGAAATTTAAAACAACCCCAAGATCATATGCTTCATTATTAGAGCATTTACCGAAAAATCAGTATTTTCGTAGGGGTTAGCCCATAGATTTTGAGAAAAATTCAAAAATATGAAAATTTGTTTTAATGCATAGTTGCATCCTTCACTAACATATGATGAAGGTCAAAGAGGTTTGGAACTTTTGTTGTCTCCGTTTCTAGAAAATAGCGATTTTATAGTGGTTAGTCCACCAATTTAGGGAGTATTATGAAGTTTTACTAAATTAATTGACAAAAAATTAAAACGATGCCCCATGTACCATGAAAATGAGAGTTTAATATACATTAATACAAATGTAGAATGTGTTTAGAATTTTAAAACAACCCCAAAGATCATATGCTTCATTATTAGAGCATTTACGAAAAATCAGTATTTTCGTAGGGGTTAGCCATAGATTTTGAGAAAAATTCAAAAATATGAAAAAATGTGTTTTAATGCATAGTTGCATCCTTCACTAACATATGATGAAGGTCAAAGAGGTTTGGACCTTTTTTGTCTCCGTTTTTCTAGAGAATAGCGATTTTATAGTGGTTAGTCCAATTTAATAGGGAGTATTATGAAGTTTTACTAAATTAATTGACAAAAAATTAAAACGATGCCCATGTACCATGAAAATGAGTTTATACATTAATACAAATGTAGAATGTGTTTAGAAATTTAAAAACAACCCCAAAGATCATATGCTTCATTATTAGAGCATTTACCGAAAAATCAGTATTTCGTAGGGGTTACCCCATAGATTTTGAGAAAATTCAAAAATATGAAAAATCTGTTTTATTGCATAATTGCATCCTTCACTAACATATGATGAAGGTCAAAGAGGTTTGGAACTTTTGTTGTCTCCATTTCTAGAAATAGCGTTTATAGTGTTAGTCACCAATTTAGGAGTAGTTATAGAAGTATTATGAAGTTTTACTAAATTAATGACAAAAAATAAAACGATGCCCATGTACCATGAAAATGAGTTTAATATACATTAATACAAATGTAGAATGTGTTTAGAAATTTAAAACAACCCCAAAGATCATATGCTTCATTATTAGAGATTTACCGAAAAATTCAGTATTTTCGTAGGGGTAGCCCATAGATTTTGAAAAAAAAAATATGAAAAATTGTTTTTAATGCATAGTGCATCCTTCACTAACATATGATGAAGGTCAAAGAGTTTGGAACTTTTTTGTCTCCGTTTTCTAGAGAATAGCGATTTTATAGTGGTTAGTCCACCAATTTAGGGAGTAGAGTATTATGAAGTTTTACTAAATTAATTGACAAAAAATTAAAACGATGCCCATGTACCATGAAAATGAGTTTAATATATATTAATACAAATGTAGAATGTGTTTAGAAATTTTAAAACAACCCCAAAGATCATATGCTTCATTATTAGAGCATTTACCGAAAAATCAGTATTTCGTAGGGGTTACCCCATAGATTTTGAGAAAAATTCAAAAAATATGAAAAATCTGTTTTATTGCATAATTGCATCCTTCACTAACATATGATGAAGGTCAAAGAGGTTTGGAACTTTTGTGTCTCCGTTTTTCTAGATGCGAATTTTTATAGTGGTTAGTCCACCAATTTAGGGAGTATTATAAGTTTTACTATTATAATTGACAAAAAAATAAAAACGATGCCCATGTACCATGAAAATGAGTTTAATATACATTAATACAAATGTAGAATGTGTTTAGAAATTTTAAAACAACCCCAAGATCATATGCTTCATTATTAGAGCATTTACCGAAAAATTCAGTATTTTCGTAGGGGTTAGCCCTAGATTTTGAGAAAAAATTCAAAAATATGAAAAATCTGTTTTAATGCATAGTTGCATCCTTCACTAACATATGATGAAGGTCAAAGAGGTTTGGAACCTTTTTTGTCTCCGTTTTTCTAGAGAATAGCGATTTATAGTGGTTAGTCACCAATTTAGGGAGTATTATGAAGTTTTACTAAATTAATTGACAAAAAAATAAAACGATGCCCATGTACCATGAAAAGAGTTTATATATTACATTAATACAAATGTAGAATGTGTTTAGAAATTTTAAAACAACCCCAAAGATCATATGCTTCATTATATAGAGCATTTACCGAAAAAATTCAGTATTTTCGTAGGGGTTAGCCCATAGATTTTGAGAAAAAATTCAAAAATATGAAAAATCTGTTTTAATGCATAGTTGCATCCTTCACTAACATATGATGAAGTCAAAGAGGTTTGGAACTTTTTGTCTCCGTTTTTCTAGAGAATAGCGATTTTATAGTGGTTAGTCCACCAATTAGGGAGTATTATGAAGTTTTACTAAATTAATTGACAAAAAAATAAAACGATGCCCATGTACCATGAAAAGAGAGTTAATATACATTAATACAAATGTAGAATGTGTTTAGAATTTTAAAACAACCCCAAAGATCATATGCTTCATTATTAGAGCATTTACCGAAAAATTCAGTATTTCGTAGGGGTTAGCCCATAGATTTGAGAAAAATTCAAAAATATGAAAAATCTGTTTTAATGCATAGTTGCATCTTCACTAACATATGATGAAGGTCAAAGAGGTTTGGAACTTTTTTGTCTCCGTTTTTCTAGAGAATAGCGATTTTATAGTGGTTAGTCCACCAATTTAGGGAGTATTATGAAGTTTTACTAATTAATTGACAAAAAATTAAAACGATGCCCATGTACCATGAAAATGAGTTTAATATATACATACAAATAGAATGTGTGTTTAGAAATTTTAAAACAACCCCAAAGATCATATGCTTTATTATTAGAGCATTTACCTAAAAATCAGTATTTTCGTAGGGGTTAGCCCATAGATTTTGAGAAAAATTCAAAAATATGAAAAATCTGTTTTAATGCATAGTTGCATCCTTTCACTAACATATGATGAAGGTCAAAAAGAGGTTTGGAACTTTTTTGTCTCCGTGTTTCTCTAGAGAAATAGCGATTTATAGTGGTTAGTCCACCAATTAGGGAGATTAGAGTAGTATTATGAAGTTTACTAAATAATTGACAAAAATTAAAACGATGCCATGTACCATGAAAATGAGTTTAATATACATTAATACAAATGTAGAATGTGTTTAGAAATTTAAAAACAACCCCAAAGATCATATGCTTCATTATTAGAGCATTTACCGAAAAATTCAGTTTTCGTAGGGGTTAACCATAGATTTGAGAAAAATTCAAAAAATGAAATGAAAAATCTGTTTTAATGCATAGTTGCATCCTTCACTAAATATGATGAAGGTCAAAGAGGTTTGGAACTTTTGTTGTCTCCATTTTTCTAGAGAATAGCGATTTTATAGTGGTTAGTCCACCAATTTAGGAGTAGTTTATGAAGTTTTACTAAATTAATTGACAAAAAATAAAACGATGCCCATGTACCATGAAAATGAGTTTAATATACATTAATACAAATAGAATGTGTTTAGAAAATTTTAAACAACCCCAAAGATCATATGCTTATTAGAGCATTTACCGAAAATTCAGTATTTTCGTAGGGGTTAGCCATAGATTTTGAGAAAAATTCAAAAATATGAAAATCTGTTTTAATGCATAGTTGCATCCTTCACTAACATATGATGAAGGTCAAAGAGGTTTGGAACTTTTTTTTGTCTCCATGTTTCTAGAAATAAGGATTTTATAGTGGTTAGTCACCAACTAGTATTAGTAGTATTATGAAGTTTTACTAAATTAATTGACACAAAAAATTAAAACGATGCCCATGTACCATGAAAATGAGTTTAATATACATTAATACAAATGTAGAATGTGTTTAGAAATTTTAAAACAACCCCAAGATCATATGCTTCATTATTATAGCATTTACCAAAAATTCAGTATTTTCGTAGGGGTTAG
This sequence comes from Brassica napus, assembly GCF_020379485.1. Lineage (NCBI taxonomy): Eukaryota > Viridiplantae > Streptophyta > Magnoliopsida > Brassicales > Brassicaceae > Brassica > Brassica napus. Next base: position 27,361,804 of record NC_063438.1, on the reverse strand, counting down.
CCCATAGATTTGAGAAAAATTCAAAAATATGAAAAATCTGTTTAATGCATAGTGCATGCTTCACTAACATATGATGAAGGTCAAAGAGGTTTGGAACTTTTGTGTCTCCGTTTCTTTCTAGAGAATAGCGATTTATAGTGGTTAGTCCACAATTTAGGGAGTATGAGTAAAGATTGTGAACTAAAAGAAAGGAGCACACGATGAAACCATGAAAATGAAACGCACATTAAGACAAATGTAGACAGGTGTTTGAAATTTTAAAAAAACCCAAAAATAACATTATTAGGAATATGACGGGCCAAATTCAATGAAAAATAGAAACATGAAACTTGTCGCCATGAAAGCGAGGGTCAATTGTTGGCATTCATTAACCAAAGGCAAATAGTTATAGGTTTCCACCTGAGAGTATATGAGTCAAGCTCTTAACAAAAATAAAACAACCCCGTCAGTTAAATGAGTTCTATTACTCAATCTTAATGTTTTAAGAGTCATTAACCGACAACCTGCCTTATTAGATTATTCCGTCAGGTGGGCGTTTAGCTCTTCGCTTTTGAGAAAAATTCAAAATATGAAAAATTGTTTTAATGCATGTTGCTCCTTCTACACTCATATGATGAAGGTCCAACGAGGTTTGGAACTTTGTTGGCTCCATTTCCTAGAAAATAGCGATTTTATAGTGGTTAGCCCCATTTAGGGAGTGAAAGTTTATGAAGTTTAGATTAAGTGAACAAAATTAAGAACGATGCAAGTAACCCCATATGCAAAAAATGAGTTT